>NC_086355.1:15908017-16123017 GCF_036324505.1 Eleginops maclovinus | reverse complement strand
TCAGCAGCTGTGTTTGTGTGATGACCGGGGATACTGGCAAGCTAAACCTTGCTCCTATCATATGTCATCTTTAAATGACAGTGTCGTAAAGCATTACGGAAAGCAGAGTGGAGGAGAAGGGCCCTGCCGGGGCTTTGTTAGCCAGATAAATGTTTCTGCCCTGATAGCCTGTTAGCCAGCAGCTGATATCACTGCTAATCAGAAACACACACTGCCTGCTGCAACAGGTGACCTGTCAATGGAAAAGCAAAACAATTATAGATACCAAAATATATTATTTTATATCAGTATAAATATGCAATTTTACATGAATTCCTTATTTTAGAAACTATTTATTCACTCCTAATATCCTTAAGTGAGGATGTTAGCTTTGTTTAGCAAAATGACGTTTAACTCCTCTTCCTGTTTCAAATAAAAAAGATTTGACGTGTTAGTGAGATTAAGAAGTTTAACTGCTTTCTCTACTGTATTTGACACAGAAATATATTGGACAAAGATGTGTAGGTTATGTAAGTGTAGACAGGTAGTGTTTAGTGTTTTTTTCTTATAGAAACAAGCTGCTCATATCATATGAAACATAAACTTAGTGTATACCTAAATATTATCTGTACTTCTGATTCAATTGAGAATGTCCTTTTATGCGAAGGGTAAAGATTTCCTTTTCTTTCCAAAAATGACACAGCCAAGCATTTTAACATCAACCGCTCAAATTATCATTTCAAATGGGATAGATCTTTTATTTGGCAATCATCAAAGTGGAGCTTGAATAAAGAATCATTTCATCTTTGCCAAGGGAATGTGTTATTAGATGAAGATTTCAGCTTGAAATACTATTCCATATTAATGTATGTGCATCATATCACCTGCCAACGTTCAGCTTTTTTATCTCCGTCTTGGATGTTTTTGTTTTTTTGCTTTCATTTGAAAGAGCCATTTTAACTGATTTGATACCTGCTGCTGGAGGAAGCCTGATCTGCAGGGGCAGCGAAGCAGGAAGACACACACACACACACACACACACACACACACACACACACACACACACACACACACACACACACACACACACACACACACACACACACACACACACACACACACACACACACACACACACACGCATATAGATTCATAGCCATGTTTACTATCCAGTATGTCTGTAATGTGGCTTCAAGGCTGCACCTCTTTCCCCCACTCAACATTCATCTTCAAGGCATTAACAAAATCACTCTGAAGGACAACCCCCCCACGCTCCTTAAACTGTAGTGTAATATAATTTGTTCATCGAAGGTTGTGTGGGTTCAGCTGATTACGTTAGCATTGCTGCGACGACAGTCAGCTCTTGTCAGCTCTTCAACAAGGAGGAAAGGCAGGCTTTGGACATTCAGGCTTTAGGAGATGGAGTTATACATTCTGGAGGGGAAACAGAAATGGATTGTCATTATTTTTTTATGGTGACTAACTTTACATTATTAAATATAAGATAAATAGTTAACTGGGGGTCATTTGTTTTCATGTGCAATCATAACATGATTGACTGTGAGAAGAGAATTGTTCCATTCGCACAACAGTGCTCATTAGACTGATGAATTGTGAAAAATTTAACGTGCATAAAATGTGACGTTTGTTCCGCTTCTTTCAGGCAATATTTGCTGAGTCCAGTTTTTTTTTACAGGGAATAGTTAGCTTCACATTTCACATAGTTTCTTACATTTACAGTTCTTGTCTCCTCTTCTCCCGTGGGCCTACTAAGGTTTAATTGAAGCAGAGCTACTTACCGCTGATGAGATCAATGGGAGAACCGACACTGGACATACACCATTTCCATTACTTACTGGAATTTAATACATGGGCAGCACCGCAGCAATCAGTGAGTACAGCAGTGATAGGAAAGGCTGCAGAATCTATCAAAAATAAAGAGGTTCAGCTGAGTTATATTCCATAATGTGGATGGGTAATAGTGATTTTCCATAAGTGAAAATATGGCTGAATAACTAAAAAATACATTTTACTTAAAGCACATTGCAATACATTAAAGTAATTGATGAAACACAGTAAATCAAGATCAAAGTGGTAGCACAATTGAAAAATAAAGATTAAAGAAGATAATTTATGAGAAAACAGCAGATTTCACACACACACACACACACACACACACACACACACACACACACACACACACACACACACACACACACACACACACACACACACACACACACACACACACACACACACACACACACACACAATGAGCGAGGTGGTCTTTCCTTTCAGTGTTAGTGTCAGTAAATCAATAGCTGGAGTGTATCAGTCAAATGGCACGAGAACACTGTCAATCAAATGCTGAAACATGCCGATATCTGTCAAAACTCAGTCTCAGCTGGAACAAAGAAGCTGTTTACTAACCATATTTTGTCGTAATCAACATATTAGGGAGAACAACTGAAAGGAAAACACCTGTGGTTTGTAAAAAATAAATAAATTGGCTGCTTTTCTCGAGGAATGATTTATCAAAACAGCTTTCTGACACAATAACACAACCATTTTATGTTAATAAAATGTCCATCTTACTAACAAAATCGTTTAATCTCTATTATCCATTGTTTTGACTGACAAAGGCCTTACACGTTGGAACTTGCTCTTTTCAAACCAACAAAGTTAAGTTAAATTAAGACAAGAGGTTGTCAATAAGTACAAGAAACAAGTCTCAGAGAGTCGGACAGCTGAAAGCGGGATATGTAGAAGAAGAGACAAGACCAGAAACATAACGGACAGGCTTCAATACATGAATCTCAATACATCTCGGACATAGTATGCATGACACGCAAACCCTTAAAATGTATATTACAATGTCTTTGTCAATGTTGTGCTTAATAAATCATTGTTATATAAAGACACACTTACATCATATTTCTTCTTCAGCCTGAGAGGATGTTGTACAAGCTCAGTAAGTGGATCAACAAGTATGAGTCAGGATCACATGTTGGCAAATTTGGTCTGATGGGCGAGTGGATTCATGGCTGTCGATATCCAACCTGACACTGTACCTGCCCAAAGGTATTGTCCAGAGAACATCCAGATCATGCTCCACAGGTATGATTTCATTACACACCCCGGATGAAACCTGCTTTTAGAAGAGGTACATAAGACATTATCAAGATGTTTGCGATGTTCCTACATGAGTGATAAAGATACAGTAGTTTATAATTTTACAAATCACTGGGGAGGAATTGTTTATTACATTTTTAATACTGGCATGCTAAACCACAAGGGGTCGTGCGATCAACGGTCATTGTGAGCTCCCTCTCTGTCTTTGTGTGCATGTTTGTTCGTGTATTTATTGTAGCTAACTGTCTCACATGCAACCGTCTTGGGACTCAAAGCAGATTGCTAATGACAGAGATCTGAGGTCATTTGAAACACAAAGGAATAAAGAATATCTGAAAACTTTTCTCTCCAAGCGGCAAAGTGAACACTGAAATAGCAGGGTATGATATCAAGAGAATATTTTATCTATATCTGTGTTTCCCAAAGTCCTTGACTTACTCTCTTATGTGATATCTGTATACCTCAACATTCAGTGCTGTATTTGTCCCTGCATTGCATTTTTCACTTGAAGCTGGAATATTTCAAAGTGACAGACTATTTATATAAATCACATGGAAAAGGATCACAATAAACAGAACTGTGGCATTTTACGTTTGCTTTCAGAACAATGTGCTTAGGCCACTAAGTGAAACATCTCTGTTTTCCCAGCTTCAGTTTGTCACTGTGCTATAGTGTTCTTGTTCGAGCTCCAGCAGCTGTAATAAATCCTGTAATAATTTATGTTCCTGTCAACAGTATTACCAGCATTAATAAAATGTACCCTGGGGACTAGGTTGGATATGTGTGTGTGTGTGTGTGTGTGTGTGTGTGTGTGTGTGTGTGTGTGTGTGTGTGTGTGTGTGTGTGTGTGTGTGTGTGTGTGTGTGCGATTCCTATGAAGTACTGCATACATTTATATCATAAAAAATTCAAATAGACGAGGTAAATACTCATGGTCTGGGCATGTTCAAGAAAAGGTTATGAGAATATATCAGGTATATCAATGTATAAGGTTACATGTATAAGCAAAGTTTGGTGGGTCAGGTTGGGTAAGCTTTGGAGGTCCATTCATTTAATGCTGTTCCTTGTCTTTTTTTTTTAGATCATAGGGGAGGTCTAAGTGCTATATTATCACTTGGAAACTGTCATAAAGCTGAATCTGCAGAGAAATGTACATAGGCCGTACTCAGAGACAGTGCCTTCAAACTAGCTGCCAGGCCTTTATACGGTTGTGATGTCACAGCTTTATATACAGCCCCAGAAAAAATTAAGAGATCACTCCACATTTTTCTCAAATCTTTATCTCTATATGTATGGCAGCCATTCCAGTGTCTGTTGAATTCCGACACAGAGAAAAAAATATCAGTAGTTTATAGAATACCATTAAAAAAAAAAAATGTTAACTTAACTCAAATATATTTCTATCAAAAATAAAACAAGAGAAAATGATAATGCTGAAGTGGTCTCAGCGGCTGTATATATATATATATATATATACAGCCGCTGAAGTGGTCTCAGCGGCTGTATATATATATATATATATATACTGTAGGTAAAAAGCGCCACTACAGTTGTTCCCTGGCTGCAATGACGATGCAGAGAAGCTGAAAGCAAAGTCGCAGTGACCAATCAGAGCAGACTGGGCATTTTTAGGAAGGGAGCTTAAAAAGAGAGGCACTAAAACAAAGTGTTCGGACAATGAATACAGGTAAATTGAAACAGACATTATAAGAACAATGTCCTATATTAACAATAAATCAGCTAAACATATTCTAGTATAAACCCCAAATACAGGTATTAACCTGAACATGAATATAATATGTGTCTTTACGTCCTCTAATGTGAAAATAGATTGTGCAGTTTAACATTAGAGGATTGGAAACATCTTCGTAAACAAATTGCCAATCATTATGAGAGAATTAATAGACAAAGGCTTTTAGGTAATAAACAAATTGACAGATTGTCAAGAAATGTATTATTAAAAGACAAAAACTGAAAAGGAATTATGTAAATAATAGCCAATCAATTGGCTTACAGATTCAAACTGATTTACTCCATGAGTTTTCCATGAGATCAGGTCTTCTGATAAAGGACAGAAGCAAGGACAAAGTCGGTGGGTGGGTGGAGACTCTTACTCCAGCCCATGCTTCAAATGAGCTAAGGGTTCAACAGTAAATGTCTGGCCGGCTCATTCATTTCTCCCTCCTACCTTTACCCCTCTTCATTCCTGAGAAGTGGAGCACTTAGTCTAATGCGAATAATGACAATGACTGTTTTCCAGGCTCGCCATTATCCTCTGGTCGTATTGAAAAAGCAGTAAATGAGCCAAGATTTATTGCTTTAAATTACATCATCCCTCTGTCTCTTCTTTAGGTACCCTTTGTTCTTTTTTTATTTGATGTCCTATTATTCACTGATCTTTGCTAATTTTTCTAAATATAGTTTGCTTTATGCTGCATTTATGACTCCTTGTTCTATAAACCCCAGACGATTTCACCTTAGTCTGGATAAAATAACCAACACATCCAAATACAATTACAATAGTAAAATGTTCGGAGGTAGAACATTTTCAGTTTTCGGAACTAAGGAGGTTTTTCCAAAATAGCTTTTTTTAAACAAAGACAATCATTCCTTCTCTTCTGCTCCTTCATTCACTTTCAGCTATGGCACTTTCCTCCAAGTCCTTCAAAGATTTGACCTCATCTCCCTGTTCCTCTATTAGTTTGAAATGTTCTGTATGAGATGACATTCTCTTTGCTCACACCATCCAATAAAGAAGTATGGATGGCTTTAAAAAAAGAAAGAAAAATTACCTTCTCTTTTTTTCCACGTCAGAGTGATTTTTTCTTGAATTTATTAACCCAAGCAGCTGCCTCTGAAGATTGATACCAGAATGCAACACTGAAATAACACCTTCCCAACCAACCATTACATGTTTTCACATATATGCATGTCAGTGTAATTTAACAGCCAAGAAAAGCATTTAACTAAACTGTCTGATGGCAGAACATAATTATTATTAAATATTAAGTGATAGTTGTTAATAAAAGCTCAAAGAAATGAAAATGTAGAATAACATGTTATCGAAAAGATATAGGGGTTGTTAGAGAGTTGGCTTTTCATCAGCATTTTCAACTGTCTTCCTGGGTTTTATTGAGTCATTTTAGAGAGAATAAGTCATGAGCTGTGCTGCAGGGCTGAATGCATGTGTATGATGTCTCTCTTGCTATGTGTGAATTACATGCCACTGATTATGCTCAGGGAATTTGTCGTCTTTTTAAACACAGAGGAAGCGTCAGCGAGGACACAGTTTGAGTCGTGAAGCCCGCGGCGAGGCTGACGGGTATGAAAAAATAAAGATCGCAATACATATAGAATAGAGGGAGTTCAACCAGGGGATTGTGTTGATAAACACATGATGAACATAGCTAATCAGAGGTTATGGGATATTTTTAGATGGAATCAATCAGTGATACATCAAACATAAAAAGCTCCATTCCTATAGAGAGGACCTGTAACTTCTTCTTCTTTGAAGCTATTTATTTACACAATCAGGCAAAGAAACTATTAGTGAACTATACTGTTTAATGTTGCTCTGTACAACACAATGTCAAATCATGAATTATCATAACTTTATCACATAGCATTTAATGGTAAAACAAGTTGAACTAATAATATAATAAGAAAAATGGGATGTGGTTAAAGGTCTTTTTTTCTAATTCATAGAAAAATATCTGCAAATAATTCAATAATGCCAAGCTGCATGTATGGTAAACATGAAGGGACAACGTATTGAGCCCCATAATGGGCCCACCCTGTGGTGTATGAACATAAAAAAGGGTCTATTTATAGAAGATATGCATGTTATACAGTTTCTGAAACCCCTAGAATGAATCTGCCAGCAGTACCCTGACCAATAGAGTCATACAAATGTAACCTTGTTAAATACAGTAAGAGCAAGTTGTGTGAAAAAGATCAGGAATAGTTTTTTGATCAGTTTAAAATATCATCTTTGTAATAGCTGGAATTTAAAAAATCAGAGCTTTTCTTTCAGTTTATAATAAGTTTACTGGACTTTTTTTCCATTGACTGTTATTGTGGGATTATAACCCACTTCAAACATGATGCTTTATAATTACTAGGATATCAATGCAGTCTCATGCCTGTCACCTGCAGGTGAATCATCTGCCATTGTGGCAGGTTTCATCAACACTTATATATTAATCATGTTTGTGCCCACAATGCCTCAATCTTCTCTCTAAAGACATAATGATAACTTGATGTTAGATTTAGGTCTGGAGGCATGGGAGGTGCATACATGATTCCCACAAGTTGAGGAGGTGACTGTGAAGTGTCCCATCTACACATGAATATACTCTCTTCTTTAGAAACCACTTATAGCACCTTAAGAGATTGAAACATGACTCAATTACCTTTAGCGAGACTGAAATGCACATAAGCTATTGAGATGGAAATGGCTCTAAATGCAACCATAATGATTCATTGAACCATATCATTAGTAAGTAAGTTGAGATAGAAATAAACTAACCTCTTATTTGAATCTTGAGAGTACAATAAGTGTCTAAAAGCACTAGTGGAGACATGTCAAATATAGAAATCCTCATTAAAAAGGGGAAAGAGATGTGAATTAAGAAAGTAAAAAGAACCAAATGCACATCGTTAAAAGATGCATGCTTTCTTTTAAAGTGATGCCTAATACTATATTATATTCTTTATTCTTTATTAGGATCCCCATTAGTAGACCAGTTTTTCTTCAATACCCCTCAACCTGTGATTTGTGTAATTATTCCCTCATATAATATAAAATAATCTTTGCCTACATTTATTTCTCACTAGTATTGATGTGGCTCTACTTTGAAGCTCATAATACACTGCTACATCAGGTACATTCAACTTAAAAAGTCTAAGTATTTGTGTTACTTTTTCTTTAAGCAAAAACACAATTTAAAGGTTTATTCCATCAGCCTACGATCAGACTGGTGTGGTCATGTTAGGGTCTGTGGAGTGTGTGTGTGTGTGTGTGTGTGTGTTTGTGTTTGTGTGAGAGAGAGAGAGAGAAAGAAAGATTGACAGAACTGACAGTTTCAGCAGTTATATGAATCTGGGGTAGGCATTTTGATTGATATATCGAGCGGGCAGGCAAGCTCTAGATTAAACCCTCCAACAGTCAGACAACATGCGTGCGCACACACACACACACACACACACACACACACACACACACACACACACACACACACACACACACACACACACACACACACACACACACACGCACACACACAAACAAATGCACAAAACTAATGCAACAAGTGCAAGAATGCACTAATGGAGAAAGACAACCAGATCGTGACTGTGCTAAATAATATAATTTATTCAATTGATCTCACATACAACTATACTCTTATAGACACTGCATGAATAAATAAATAGCTGTAATTTTACAGTCAACGAATATAATTTTTAAATGCTGCATTTAAAAGTAGACTTATTTGTTCGTATGCTTTTTTTTGGTATGTACATTTATCACACAAAAATACAGTTTCATCGCAATTTACGACATATAGCCACAAATGTGCCAGTTTGACGACTGACATTGATTCTTTTCTGTGTGTGTTAAGGTTTGTCATTGAACCTTATCTACGACACACTTGTTAAGAGGCTTATCTGATGAGATGGAAAGTTTACATTCACATTTAAGTCCAATGAGATTGGCCGACACTTTGCATAGCATCAGACCAGCGGTCATCCCATTCAGTTTGAAGCACGTCGTATTGGTGGCAAATCATAAATCCCACAACTGTTGACGAGATAGGATCAAGTTGGGAGTAAATGCGTCTTACTGTACCTCTGAATATCTGGCTGCATTTAGGGATCTAGTCCAATTCACTCTAAAGACTGACTGAAAGGCCATTCAGCCACCTGATATGATAGGGTTGGTATTACTCAAGGTGTTTTTTATTGTCACTAGATTCCTTGAAAAGACCAATATCAACAATGTAGTTTACTTTGATTCAGATGCACATTCATTGTTCTGCTGCCCTAAATACCCATAATTATGCCTACTGTGTATGAGTCTTGCACCGGAAAATAGTACCCCAGCAAATGCACAATTTCATCAAATAATAATAACATTTCCAAAAAACTATAGAGCATTGGTGTGTGAGGAAATTGCTCAGTTTTTGAATAAAACACACTTTATATTCATCCCATTTTTAAAGACTGTTATCTCCAGTCCTGTGGTTGAAAGCTATAGATTGGGTTGGGAATAATAGAGAATACACAGACATTGTTGGTTTTGGTCTTAATTCTTCAGATTCAGAATCTCCCCAGATATATCCTTTAACAAGAAAAATGAAAAAAACACTTTTCCCCAGCGTACCCACCCAATCATTTTTCTCGGTTGGCCTTTGAATAAGGCGAGTCCACAGCATCGAAACCCCCCCCCCCACCAACATTGAGAAGAGATATGCAGAGAAAAGTCATCTAGGCATTAGTAACACATAACAATGACAAAAATCACTGTATGAACTGACAACAACAGCGGAGCAATGTGCCTGGTAGTTTAAAACAGACAGGCCGAGGAAAACGTGAGGACTGACGAAGGGAAGGTATATGTTGAGTTGTTCAATCAGTTAAAATGCTTCAACTATTTCTCCTGTATATGACGCACTGTCAAACAAACCATAAAAAACGACCCAGTTTTTAACCACTTGGCAGCATTAATCAAATGTCCTGAAGGCTAATCGACTCAGGAAGGCATCAATAATGACCGTTGCTACTGACACCATACCGGGAGGAACAATCATTTCCTGTCTCGGCTAACCTACTGTGGCCGGACGGTCAATACAGGTTTGAGATGAGCAAACCCCCCCAGGCACACATACAAACACACACAAATCCAAACTTGAATTTGAGATAATTTTCAAGGACGATATAAGTCATATACATTTCTATCAATCATGCATACTGCTTATTAGTGCCAATCATTTTCATTGTTATAATTTCCAGCCGACTGTTGGGTATATATATATAAATGAAAATGAACAGTGTGTGCTTTTTTTGGTCAATGTCCCTGTTTTGTTCAAGAATTTGGGGTTAATATTGGATATGAACGTAATCGGCCGATTCGACCAATAGCAATCTTTCATTTGGTGCGTTCAGTGTTTGGTAATATGGTTCTTATTCTGACATTTACTGTTTCGAGTTAGCGTATATGAAATATAGGAGGAGTAAGATTTATGTGAATATAAAACATGACTAAGAAATATCTTTTGGGCTTCAAGTAAACAAAATAACAGTAACTTGCAAATTCAGTACATCTATCAATACAACATGGATCCTACAAATATTATTGCTCTATTAAAAAATGTACTCTACGCAAAGTTAAAACTCAAAGTCTGTAAAGGTTCTGTTGTCAGGTGACACACACACACACACACACACACACACACACACACACACACACACACACACACACACACACACACACACACACACACACACACACACACACACACACACACACACACACACACACCACACGCACACACACACACAGCTTTGTAGACATGGCCACAGTTCCTTGGTTAGCTATATTGCACTATTGTCATTGCCCACAGCAGTCACTCTTAGTTCTCCCCTAGTTACTCTGATGTCTTAGCACTTAAAATAAAAAGGTTTTCATGGTTGTAAATTCACAGAGTTATGATTTAAAAAAAGAACAATTATGGTATGCTTGACACGGCTGATTGATAGTCAACTTTCTGGTTCTAGGCAAGGGATCTTAAAAAAGAAGGAGGCACCGTTTAATCAGCATAAAACAAACTTTTAGAGTCACTCGGAAGCCACAGCAGATTTCTGTTGATTCGGCTTCCAGTGCGGCAGTAGCACGTTTCCTGAAGAATGTTGATGCATCGTACATTATTCCCTCTTCTTAAAATTCCTTGGTTCTAGTTTCCTTTGTGCCTTTGTTGCCTAGTCGTTTTTTATTACCAAAGCCTCCGGACTGGACGCCCCATCATCACTGAGGATCTCAGAGTTGATGAATGTCCCAGCCAGTGACGTACCCAGGGACTGCTTGACGGGCGTTATCTCTGAAAGAATGATGTTATCATGGTTGCTCACCAGCGTGTCTTTGTCCATGATCTCTCTGCTATGCTTGGAAACCACGGCGTCCAGGAAGTCATACTTATGTGACCACATACCACTTTCAAATAGGTACTTTGTCGTGTAAGAAAAGACAACATTTGCCAGGAAGGAAGCCAGCATGGACATAGTCTTGAAGGGAAACCTCTGCTGGACAAAGTGCTCTACGTCCCCAGTGATGTGGTGGATCTTCTCCTGGGTCACCCAACCGGGGTAGTAGATAAAAGGAGGCAGTTTGAGGTAGGGCTCCCCTCCACCAATACGCAGCAGAAGACCAAAGACATAGCCAGCCACAGAGCCATAGGTATTGGTGCCTTTGACAAATAACACACTGAGAAGTTGGGGAAAGATGATGACGTAGACCAAGTCGGAGCTCAGGTACCACAGGCCGTACACTGATCCTGTCAACAATGCCATAGCAGTGGCAAGAGCACCGAACACAAAGATGGTGCAGCGCATCACCCAAACAATCTCAGTATCTGAGGCCTGGAGCAGAGCAGATAGAGAGTAGAAAGGAAAACGAGGAGGAAGAGATTGAGAATGAAAGGTAAAGAAATGTCAGATTTAACAACACTACAGATAAGATAGCAGGTGTAATGATAACCATCTCAGTTTAGTGTGTTAGCATGTTAACATTTGCTAATTAGTATTAAACACAAGCTCAGACTGATAGGAATTGTATTCGTTTTGCAAGCATTTCGTAAAATGATGAACTAATGATAGGATCACTAAAGTCATCAGGACTTTTGATTCCCCGGGGATTGTTAGTTTTTGGTCAAAGATATACTGTATATTTCATGTCATCAGTTGTTTAATAATTATAATCTATTGTTATTTTAAATTAATATAATTTCCCACTCCTTTTGAGCCTGTGTTTGTCTGGTTGTTTGGGGTCTGATTTTGCATGTTTGTTACAATCATCAATCACGCACATTTGTAAACCACAGGGATGAGATTGGAATTGATTTATCGTTGATTTGACTGATGCTAAGGACAACTCATTTTAACTGTGCAGATATTTGTTTGTGTTATTGTTGTCATTCTTACTGATTGCCGAAAAGCGAGCTGATAGATGTTCCTGGCGAACATGGAGCTGGCGGAGAGAATGGATGAGTCTGCAGATGACATGACCGCTGCCGACACTGCACCCAGACCAAAGAAGGAAACATAGGATGGGCAGAGATGCTGAAGCACTATGGGAAGGATCATGTCTGATTGATCCATATCCTTTGGAGGAATGGGTCCATAAGAAGTCTGGTTCCAGTCTGGAGGAAAAAATGGGATGCAAATGTAAACAGAAATACCAAAGATGTCCTATAAATTCAGTAATATTCAAATAATATCAAGATTATCTTTGTGCCAAATGGAAGACAAAATAAATTGACAGGATGAATAAGTTAAACAAAACAACTAAGCAGCATCTTGTGTGAGGCAAGATCACAATATTACGTTGAGCAGGCTGTACTTGGCGCACGTTCCTGTGATAAGACTTAAACATGATGATTTTAGCCAATTTAGGAAATTCAAAGTGGACAGATTATAACTACATTATATTTTTTGTGCTGATCCTGCTGTTTTCAGACAAAAGGTTTAAATTAGAGACCCTGTTAAAATACTCCCTGCGGATACACTGGTTTTATCTGCTCAGAAACAAATAGCCTGAAACAAAGCAAGGATTATTAATTTCATGTTAGTCAAAATATAGTGGAAAGGCCCAAATTGAAGAGAAATGCCAAAAATAATGGATACCCATTACAATATGACACCCAAGAAATATTAACCATGGTTTTTACACAGGCTTGTCCCTATTGGATCTTATGATCTTGTGAGCATGAAATATGGCCCATTATTTTAGAATACATAATGAAATTGAAGTGCATTATAAATGTAAATGTTATTGATTATCATAGAATTAACAATGATTCATGTGAGCAATAATCCATTGATTCCAATGAGACATTTTAAACTGATGAACTCCTTTCTAGGAAGGTAACTCTGAATACTGTCATTTTTAGGAAAATTCAAAGGTAATATTTAACAAGAATCTACAGCCATGCCAAGACAGCGTTTACCATGTTCACCATTGTAGTTTAGTGTTTTAGCAAGCTAACATTTGAAGAAGCAGTGAGCCCAGATTACTGTGTACTGTTATTAGTTTTGCAGGCATTTAGATATTAACAAAATTATTAGGCAAGCTAGAATTTTGACATGGTGAGACCATGAATGTTTGCAACAAACAAGGGCTATTAATCTAATAGTTACTGAGATATTTCAGTCAAAACTACACATGTGCACCTCATGGTGGCGCTAGAGGAAACTATGAATCCACCAAGTCAATAGTGAACAAAAACGCCATTCCTGCTCTTCCTATGCAGCCTCCTATCCGCTGGGCATCATACGTTATGCAAATATTAAGTATTTTCATATACCCCTTAAAACCTCTGACAACCTTCTATTTTTCTGTAACTTTTTTATCCTTATGTTCTTCCTCCAGAGGTATACAATCTGTGTCTTCCTCCTCTCCCCTGGATATTCACTAGCAGCGGTTGATTAGAGCCTGTTATACATGAAACAACTTCAGACGGACCAGATTAATTAGCTTCCCTTCAGATGTAATATTCACTAAATCGGCACGGTCTGATGACTCTCTCCTCAGCCGTCGTGACAGGATCCATCTGATGTTGTTTACCCTCCAGATACTTTATGAATCTGCATCATGCTGGTGTACAAACAACGCAGGAAAGCAAAGCAATGTTTTCTTTGATCACAAATTCCTGTTTGAATAAAGAATAAAGGATCACATTCCTGGATGTTTTGACAGTGTTGTGATCTTTATTTAACCGTTTAATCAATATCCTTGTGTTTTTGTGTTTGTATGCAGATCATTTAAGGGTGTGAGTGATGATTTCAAGTGACATTGTATTTTGCAAATCTTTATGTCATTTGTAGGCATGGGGAAGTAAACAACCCTCATTTGTAGCTATTTGATCAATAATGAATCAATACTTATCAACAATTCCACACACAACCTAAAAACATTCATCTATATTTATTTGTATTTTAGTTTTTTAGCGAATAAGTTAGTATTACAAGTATTTTTTTTAATGAGAATTAGAAATTGGTGGCATGATTGAGTGATTTCTATCCATAGAAACACTTTTTAAAATTAATTATTGTTTCAGGTGCATGATATCAAATACAGTATGTGTGTGTTTGCGTGTGTGTATATTTACCAGTGGAGGCCCCTATAGCGCCTATGAGGACAGAGGGAACGGCCATGACCAAGCAGCCGAAGGCGGCGATGAAGGAAAGGACCTGAGCGTAGGTAGCTGAAGAGGCAGAAAGAACCCGTTGAAAATAGACCTGCCAGGGAATCCCCCCCAACATCTAGAAACAGAAACACCATCATAAATACAGACACCAAACCAAAGCATAACAGTCAGATAGATCAACATAGGACAGCTCTAAAAAATACTCTCCTACAACACATTTCTCAGGTCTGAAAAAGTGCTACCAGTTATTTTAAAATATAATTTTATGTCAGCAATTATGTGAATGTCCTGTGCCATAACTGCAACAATTAAACCCCCTACCTGCAACACTGAATATAAATGTGTATGCAATTTACTTTACAGTATTACTCTCTATTGATGAATCTTCTAATGAGAAAATGGCTTACCAGCAAGCAGAAGTTGTCCGCCCAGAGCCATTTGTCTTTAGGGTCAATCTTCCCCAGCCAGGGTGACTGGTGGATTACTTCCTTGGCAGTGACAGTGATGTCGGACACGGCAGGATTGGACAGGGCAAAAGGCACGCTGATCCACTAAAGGGGAAAGGTCACAATATAGATATAACCATTATATAGATATTCTATAACACACCCTCAAATCTGAACCACAGTCTGTTTGCCCTCCTACCATCAGGAAGACGGTACAGGAGCCTTATATTCCACACCAGCAGGTTCAGAAACAGCTTTTTCCATAACACCATAACCCTCTTGAACTCTCACACTCAGAACTAGCCCACCACCAGACCCACAGCAGCTCAAACCCACAGCACATCCCACTCAGGAACATTGCACTCATTTATAATGTCTTTATTTACTATTTTTTTTTATCTGTATCTCCTATTTATTACATATTTCTGTATCTATATATGTCTAGACCCTGCATCTTATATTAATTATGTGAATTACTTGAAATCAAAGTTGAATCTAATCTAATCTAATCTAATCTAATCTTATCTAATATTGTGAAATAAAACTTTTCAACATCAAAGTTGTAGACTTTGACATTGGATCCCAGTTTTGATAATTGTTCAAGAAATACCAATTTATACTAAGTTTACTGTAGACTAGCTTCTAGATGTGACACGTTTTTTTAACAATTATTACACAATGCAAAAATCAGTTTCCACAGGACATTTTGATGCTTGATATCTTTGAGATATTTTTGGTAAGAAAATTGTCGTAATGGAATTGGACTCCCATTAGGCTCTATCCAAGTTGGTGGCAGATTCCTTGTCCCCTCTAGAGTCACTGATGAAAGTAGATGTTGACAGTGAAACTCACCAAGCCTAAAAAGATACAGAAGAGCTGGACCACATCTGTGTATGCAACAGAGTAGAGTCCTCCAACAAGTGTGTAGAAGATAGCAATGAGGGCTGAGATCACCACCGACAAGTTGATGTCTATGTCCACGATCACGCTCAGAGTGGCACCTGCAGGACAGTACATTCAGCCCATGACGTAAAATTTATATTTTTAACAGAGTTTTTGTTTTTTTATTAGTGTTTGGATCCATAATTCACCCACCCAGGGCAGATAAAATGGCCGCAGACCAGAAGATTTCCCCCATGAGTGCGGGGATGAAGAGCAAACCGCCCATCCTTTTCCCATAAATCTGCTGGAAGGGATCCAGCATGGTGACGTAACCACGGGACCGCATGGGTTTGGCAAAGAAAAGGCCACCTGAATGATGTCAGACAGAATAACTCCGTTAAAGTGTATTTTTTTGTAAACATGATACTGTATTTATTAGAGGATTGTACCAGTGTTTTTTGCTATACAACATCATACTACTGTTTACTACAGCTAATGCGTGTGGTTCCAATAGATTAATCTAATGCATTAAATATACACTTGTTGTCAAATTGATATCATCAACGTGTGCTATTACAGTTTTAGGTCTTCAATGTAACTGCACAAAACGATGTTGGAAAGTTACAAAAATAAAAGCAGACATTGTGGAACTGTAATAGATTTCCTATCTTGCTACATGCCATAATACTGTGAAATGAATGGACAAAATCAATCGCTACCTTCAAAGCAGCAAAGTGAGTTATATATATATATATATATATATAAATATGTATAGATGTTTTAAGTAGATCTTAAAAGTGGACATTGTTTCTTACCTACTACGAGGCTGAGAGCGTAACCAAAGGGTGCCTGTGCCCATGCCAGTCCCAAGCCTGGCAGGTAGACATACTCTGCTGTCCCATTGATGTAGCCCCCTCCCACCCAAGTGGCTGAAACCAAGAGAGGAGGAGTTGTGAAAAACATTTAGTAGTATAATTGTATGTTTTATACATTGATTCTAACAACACAAATCCTTCATGACGTGGTTATCTAATGTGGGAGGAGGGGGATTCAATGAACTTTAGCTTGCAGGTCAGATTATAATTTAGCAAATATCAGACTGAATCCATTTGTTTGCGGAAAAAAAGCTGTATTTGGATGTTAATCAAAAAGATACAAGACCTCCCTTGGTGAAATTTGGATTTACAACACATAAGTAACAATATTGCAGTCGTTAGATGCTGCATCTGTAAGTGCTTAGACATATTATAAATGTTTGCTGAAAGTTGTGGCAATGAATTGTATATGTGGCTGCAGCGCTGTCCGTGCGTAAAAGACGAAGTTGGTGAAATTCATTGTCTTTCTCTGACTTCATGTATCGTACAAGTGTGACAGCATGAGAACAACGTTCGTGTTGAACACTTCACAACAAATAAGTATACAAAGACTTCCCGTGGCAATTTTCTCAACTCACCGGTCATTGTGAATCCACCAACGAACAATCCAATGTCCCTTCCCCCGACCATGATCCTCTCACTTCGGTCTCCACCCTCGGCAACACCGGAGCTCTTGTTCTTCCACGCGGCCCAGATCCCGACGAACAAAATCATAAGGTAGAAGATCACAATGGCCACGATACCCTCGGCGTGGATGGCCATCTTTCTTCTGTACGCTTCCTCCCGCCGAGATCAGGTGTTATTGCGCGCGGAGGACTGGAATCTCATGGAGATAACTTTGGGGAAAAAAAAACGTTAAAAAAACACAAATCGAATTAATAAAACAAACAGTCTGTGGTTACAGTAATCCATTGCGTAGAAGGTGGAGTTGACGATTTCATTTGAAAAGGAATTTTAATATGTATGGTAGGCCTACATTGTACAAATAACTATCCAAACCCTGCATTTGAAGCAACAGGATATCATGTGTAGGATACT
Organism: Eleginops maclovinus; assembly: GCF_036324505.1. Taxonomy (NCBI): domain Eukaryota; kingdom Metazoa; phylum Chordata; class Actinopteri; order Perciformes; family Eleginopidae; genus Eleginops; species Eleginops maclovinus. The sequence goes on along the minus strand of NC_086355.1, from coordinate 16,105,245 downwards.
CATTTTAAGATGGTCCGGTTATACTCAGTTTCATGTTTTCCACGTAGGCTACCGATCAACTTCACCCTAACTGCAGATGCCTATGGGACATACATAAATTCACCGTCCACCAGTGACAAAGACCCACATATATTAAACTTATTATGGATGTTTTTTTTCTGGAGAGACAGCATGTGAAAACGAGAGAAAATAAAAATCTCAATTTCCCTACAACTTAAATTTATAAGACTGAAAACGTATACATTTTTCAAAGTATTTTTTTAAAAAATTACCCTTAATGTTATCAAATTAGGCTCCTTGAGTCCCTGCATCCAATAAGTCCACCAATATCAAAAATACGCACAGCAGTCTTTACATTCCTGTAGGTTTGCCATTATTAAACCTCCAAAATTAGGTTTTTATAAAACATTTGTTCTTTCATGCCTTTGCTCATATGATCCACGTTGAATACTTTGATCATAGTGTTTGAAATTATAGTGATCTTACCTTGTTCTACTGACGCCCAAAGCAGATTAATAAGAACAACCGGCACTCCATCATGTGTCAAATCAAAAGATATGAATCAGAAAAATAAAATATATAATTATAAGTGCACTTCAGACACGTTTGACGCACGCCTTGCATCCTCACTTTAATTACAGACATTGCGTTCTTCAATTACTGTGCCAGGTTACTAACACAATTTCGTACATTTCAATTAATTCTTGAACATGTTTTAGGCTGCTCTGTATATTAAGTTGATTAAAAACTGGACCGAAATGGTTTTGTCTCGTAAAAGTTCAATAATACTTCCCAGACGTTACAAACAGACACAAAACTGCGCAGCCTCAACGACGGGAGACGTAAAACAGATGCATAAGGGTTTTGTGTCCGATGTGCTGCATCACTAGAATCAAACCTGTGGTTTCAGCTCCCCGTTGGGCTGACACCAGAGTTTCAGGAGGCCAGTATTGCATTACTGATCTGTCTTTAAATCAACGTGTGTCACTATAGTCAAATGCAGTTACAATCAGCCAACACACATAAACCATTGAATAAAGGATAGGACACAGACATAATCTTACCTTAACTTTAGGAGAAACCAATGACAGGAGCAGGGCCTCAAAGATAATATAAAAAAAAAAAATTCGTTGGAAAACTGTTACCACAAAGTAATCCTGTTGGACGACCAAACCCAATTCTCCTATGTTGTTTTTTAAGTCACCAGTGCTCGTCGGAGTGGGAGAGAGAGGGAGAGGGAGAGGGAAAGAGCGAGCGAGAGGGTGGAGGTGGGTGGAGATGAATGGGAGTGGTGGGTTTATTGGGTGCTGTCAGGTTGAGTAGATGGTGGATGAATGTCTTCCAGGGCAGGACGAAAATAGCAGTTAATAGAGAGTGGCATGACGCACAGCCTGTTCGGAAAAGCTTTCCAATATAATAATAACATATTGCCAATAAATGAAACCTTTACTCTGCCAGGTTACAGCTTAGGCCTGATTTATTATCTTGCTCCACGATTAAAGCATCGAGATTTTCAATGCAGACGCTGGCTGTATGTTGGTATATATATTCAGGATGTAATCTCTGTGTAGGATTACTTATTTTATCACCCACTTTACGCATTCATTGCATTTTTAGCCAAAGAACACCACTCACAAGCTTTTGCATTTGAATATAAAAAGGTCCAAATCTACTTTATGTACACGGAGTACGAACAAAGAGCAATGGCGACTCACATAGCATTATTTTGGTCAATTATGGTACACATGTCAACAAAACCAGTCTTAAATGCATCAATTACTTGACTATTCTGTTTTCAATTGCACAAACGATGTCTATTTAATAAAGCTGATTAAAGTAATCAAAGCAACAACTTGTATTGGCTATGTATTACAAGTATCTTGTACTGTAAGGGACACTCTTCTCTTTAGATGCTACACATATCTATGTATGCCAATGGTAATGGATTTGACCTCCTAAAGCCTGCCTCCGAGCCATGGGAAATTATTAAAGGATCTAAATAATCTATTATCCCTGTCTGACAGAAAATATTGTGCAGCATTATTTGAGTTTCCTCAAGGCTTTAGCATAGCTGTCCATGGTGCTGAATTTGGAAACCTTAGAGCTCACAGCAGAAATACTTAAAACACCAATTAGAGTTTCGCTTTTTATTTTCTTTGGTGTGAAGCCTTGTGTGTCTCATTATTCCTTTAACTTTAATATTTGCCTTGATGTGATATTTCTTCAAATTCTTTCAAAAGGAATTAACATTTTTTTCCCTGAAAACTAAACAAGATATATTGTTTGGGCAATATAAATGAGCTCCTTGTAAATATGTTGATGCTGACTAGTTGGACTTCAGGAAATAAAATAAGTGACTTGCTTGAAATGCGACATGTCCTCTAATTGAGTGTCTGTGTGGCTGACGGGCTGCCAGACAGAGAGCGACTCTAATTGGAAGGTTTTCTAACAAAAACACATCCACAGTACCACAGGTAGTTATAAGCAAACAGCCTGGAAAGCATCACAGATAAACTCATCCTCCAAAAAATTATACAAGCTTATATTTTACACATAGGACTTTAAGGACTCAGGCTGCATGTTAGAGCCATTTATAACAAAGTGATAATATCCAGATTATAGCCTCTACTATACAGTATAGCAATGATGTCGTTACATGTATAAAAAGCAGTTCTTACTAAAGGCTTTAAGCTGCCTTCTCAAAAGATCTTTGTCGCCATCTGTTGGCTTCTTTAAGCTTTGCAAAATATATTCTTAAACATAGCAAACATGGAACAAAAGTTGAGCCAATAAAGTCTGGTGTTCATACCTGCAGAAGAGTTTCCTGATGATAATCCATTATTAATTTTAGGGCATAGCTCAATATCTCACCCATGGTAGGTCCCTATCACAGCACCTGTACCACAGCAACCAGCTTAATTACATTTAATTAATTACAGCTGTGGAATACTTTTCATGTCAAAACATCAGCTTTGAAAAATAATAGAAACACAAAAATCAATGTTTAAATCCTTAGACAGCTTTTTAAAAAATTTTAAAATTTTCTTTGGCATGAATATTTTGGATACTGCAACAAAATATCCATTTCTTTCTAAAATAACTACACTTTTTAAATTCGATCCCAGAAAAAAGTAGACTCCACGTCAGGCTGCAAAAAGGGAGAAAAGTCTATCCATTAACGTTTGTTGTTCCTTTGTTGCCATTTGCAGTAAAATATTGCCACCTTCTGGTTCTTTAGGTGGATTGCATGAGGTCAACATGTACGCCCTCAGTCCTCTTACATAATGTGAGTTCTGCTAGTCTCTCAGATCAGGTTTAGGCCAAAGGAAAGCCCGAGGAGTTTTTATAATCTGTTGTATCCTCTCAGAATCTGAATTTTGGTCAGACATGGTGAGGTAAATACTGTTCTTTCTTCATTTTATGAGAGGATAAAATACCTGTTCTGATATTAAATAAGTGTTGTGTTGACTCTTTGGTCTAAACAGTATTTTTTTGGTTCACAACAGTCTGCAGTTATCATGTTAGTATTTCCCTCAGACGTAGTTATGGAGCCTATAGCCACTGCTGGCCAGGGAGCAGAGTGAAGGAGCACGATTGTCCCTCAGGGCCTCGGGGGGCTTGTAGGGTGGAGCAGGAGGATAGCTTGGGTTGAAGGCGGGGGGAGCTGGTAATGGTGGACTCCTCTGCATAAGTAGGGGCCTCTGTGACCTGTTAGAGCTGCTGCTCCAGCAGAGCACCATCCCTCCGCTCAGGCTGAGGAAGGACGAGGCAAAGCCCAGGTACACGGCCAGGCCGATCTCATACTTCATCCCGCTGGGGAGGAAGGGGTCGTAGAAGTCCAAGATGACATTGTTGGTGGTCCAGGACACGGTGATCAGGCAGAGCAGGCCGGCACAGATGAAACAAACTCCCCCACTTAGCACTAGGGCGGACTTGATCACTGAGTACCGGGCGAAGCGGGTGCACTTCATCCCCATCACAGACACCAGAGAGGCCAGCACTGAGGTGACGCTGGAGAGCACCATGAGCGCCCGAGCAGCCTGATGGGGAGGAGAGACAAACACTAACATTGGGATAAATATATCATATCATATCACCCATTTATCCTTCTGGGCAATGCATTTTAAATTGGCAAATGTGCCTTTCATTAGGACTGTAACTAGATTATCAATGAAATTCTTTCTATTTTTCTTGATTATCATTTTGTCAATAAAATGTATGTGTCCAAAGAAGCTTCCTAAGAAAGCCACAAAAGCTTAAAATCCTCAGGTTGGAATCACTGAAATTCGGGAATGTTCTGCAACTATTAATCAATTATGAAACTGGCAGCTTAATCTACAGCCACAGGTAGAGAAAAAATTGCTTCAGGTATTATCTATATTTTGAGTCAATTGAGACTCTATAATTAGTTTTTTGGGCAAACATTTTATAAATGAAATGTAAAATGATTCAGTTGTCATCATCAATTTGTTTTGTCAAATTGGTGTATTGTATCTTTTGTGACCCATTATACAAGTTAGTCAACTTTTTGTGCGTTGTTCTTGCATAGATTAATGATATTATTTACTTTACCTAAAGCAAACAATTGCCACTTGCAGTAATAACATTTACCATCTTGTAATCAGAGTACGTATTTATCCCAGACAAAATTTAGTTTTGTGACAGATGCTCCATTAAGACGAAAAAAAAGTTTTAAAATAATAAAATAAAACAATTATATATCTATACATATCAACTTATATCAATTAGTATAAGATATCATGTTGAACTGCACAGTTTAATAGGGTTATTATGTATTATATCTGTAGTACTGTAAGTGCTTTAAAATGTGTTTTATTATTGTTATGAACCAAAACGTTCACTAAAGTGTGTCTGTTAATTACCTGCAGGTCTTGTGGCAGTGCCAGTAGAGATCTGTACAGCTCACACTGGTAAATGCCGGTACTGTGCCACACACACTCCATCCACAGGCCTTTCATATAGGCGGTGGCTGTGATGATGTTGGAGCCCACGTAGGCTGTGCTGCGCCAGTGGGGGAGCACAGTTGCGACAACAGTTCCTACAAAACCCAACAGCCCCAAGAAGAAGCCGAGGAGCTGAACCGCCATGCTCGCCATGATTATCTCGCTCTGACAATCTGCAAGGTACAAAGTTTGAAAACCCTGTTAATAAACACGTACACACAGGAGAGAATTAGGAGCACTTAAAGGTCTCAGGATATACGTCACTGAGTAAGCATAAAAACATACATAAGATCAGCAGGTAACTTTAGTAAAAAGGGCAAAAGTTACCCAGAACAGCACAGTATGGACTAAGGGAATATCCAAATCGCAACGGCAACATTTGGTAAAGGCAAAAAAAAGAAAATATATAATTCTTGAGCTGCAGAGAACTACAAACGGTTTCTACAGACTTAATAAAATTCCTTGCTTGGCACAGAAAGAAATCCCACCATGATTATTCAAAATATATCCAAACGATAATATGAATAGAGTCCCTTTAATATCGGGAATACCAGGAAGAATAATCACATTTTTTCGAATTTTGCAGCCCTTAATTCAAGACACAGACAGAAAACATATCGCCACATAAAAAAAGAAACACTTCCAGAACAAAACCCCAGTCCCCTCAGGATGAAGATGAGGCTGGGTTCCTGCTGTTATCCGCACGGCCCCCCGGCAGTACAGTAAATTCCCCCAAGCTTACATCCAGTCACAGAGTCTGAGCCATTCCTCAAGTGTCTCCGGAGTGTGGGCAGAAAAAGCTGTGGAAACTTTCTGGCATCTGTCTCTGGTGAGTGGCAGGTGACTGCATCTGTAACTAATGAGAGCAGTGTTCAGCTTCACCTGTTTACCGCTCTCCTCTGGAGGGCAAAACCACAGCCGTTTATTTGTTAAGCTCCACGCCACCCCTCAGGAAAGGAGACGCACAGAGAGGGAGGGAAAGGAAATTAAACATTTACAGAAACCACCCAAGCTGAGAGTACTGTTATAAACCACTAACTTGGAACATTTTTCACAGCTCTGCAGGGTATTTGAGAAAGGGACATGATGACTGAGCACTTCTAGCTGCTGGCCCCAGATAGTGACAATAGTAGTGACAAATGTTGTGATAACTTATTAATATGTCTAATTTAATCTCTGCCCCGAGATCACCTGTGGTTCTATTTTCATAAATCAACACGTGACGTTATACATTTCACAACTGAACAGGAAGTGCAGCAACAAACTCATTTTTAGTTAAGCATTTACTTTTGTTCCTGCTCTGTGTTTTGAAGAGATTGTTCATATTTCCAATCAATGACAAACATTTTAAAGTTTGAAAAAAAATAATCAAGCAAAAATCAATGAAAACATCTTGCAATACTCAATACTAATAAATACAAAAAAGCCTGTTGTTCCCACAAGAAAAAAACAGAGCAACCTTGAATTTTAAAAGCAAGGGAAGCACACCATGCTCATACATACCCATTGTTTTGACTTCCTCAGAGAACAGAGGCTGTTTATAAAGCTCCATTACTGTTCAGTGTCAGACCTGGCACTGATGGGATGTCTTCGTTTATCAAAGATACAACAGCCATTGTGTTTACTTAATGATTGACTACACTGCAGGCATCCCAAGTGAGCAATAGAAACAAAGGCAGGGCTGTGAAAAGCTTTTTGATTCACATTAGCTTGCACTAAATTAGCCTGCCCTGGACCAAAGCCAATGTAATATTAATAATCTATACGTGTAATAAACACTTATTGAAAGCTTGAAACTGATGTTGACACTGGCTGCTACTCAACTTATTTTATATGTTCACTTCAATTATTTTTTTACCATGAATGTCAATTTAATGTTTTTAATTTTATGGCTGTGCACATCTTTATTCTTAATGTTAGTCATCATAATTTTACTTTTTTTATCTGCACTGTACCTTTAACAGTCTGTAACTGTAACAATTTGCTCTGCTATGTGGGACGAATAAAGGATTTTTAATTCTGAAAGTTTTTTAACACTTTCCAATTGCAATACCAACACTTGAAGTACTGTTCATTGAATGCTGCTTAACCTTTTACGTCTACATTTTTAGTAACACATTTGAATACTCACAAACAAGGTCAAACAAGGACTAAAGAGCCATGGTCACAGGTGTCCAGAAGGCACACTTCCAGATAAATAAGGCCATTGGCATTGATTCCACACTGAGCAGCTCCTTCTGTCTCTGCAGCCGCCTCCTCAAACTGAATATGTGTCTGTGCTGCAGGATTGTCAGATATGTGACTGGTTAGTGTTAAATATCATCATCAGCATTATCCCTGTCAGCTCTAGGATCATCGTGTCAGAGCTGACACCAGAGAAAATATTTAGTGATGGACTGTGGCTCCGTACAGATAAACCCGTGGACCTGGAGGCAGAGCAGAGTTGCAGAAGCAGAGACAGACAGAGGAGATATGGTCCTCCCTGGTGGTGCTGTTTCTTTCAATAATTTAGCTCTCCGTAACACCATATTTGTTGAATGGATAACGGACCAAATCAAAATAAAGAATGTAAAGATCAATACATTGATCTGCTTAGCACATTATGAACAATTTTATGAAAAACATGAATGAATGAACTACAATTAGGGTTCAATCAGCAGTCATTTAGAAAAAAAGGATTTTAGCCGAATTGTACTTAATAGTGAAGTTGTACTTTACGTGTTTGTGTGAGTGTGGTACATACTGTTCTGCAAGCCAGGTGAGATCATTTCAAACTGCAGATTTACCTCTGGCTTCCTCCGAGGTTCACCCTCTTCCTTTGCAGTTGTCGTGTCTCTTTTCCCCCTGTGCCCTCAGTGTAACCTAGCGTGACATCCTGTTGGTATAAAGGAGCATTTTCCCGGCCCTTCCCCTGGGCACTTGTGTAGTACTCAGATCTCTGTCAGAGCTCCATAGTGAGGGGATGATCCTCTTCGAGGTCTTCCTGTGGGAGACGCCATTTGAATGAAGAACCCATAATAGTCTTAGTTAAGCAGAATAATCCTGTGATTAGCAGTTGAGCATAGCTGCTCTGTTGTGCACTGTGCTGGAGGGTGACACAACCACTATGGTGTGTGTAGCACAGTGCACAGACCTTCGTCTTCAGGGTCTGAAAAACTGCACTCATTTTTGTACTCCAAAAATCATTTCACATATATAAGCAGCTATACACAACCTTTCCTAAATATAGTACTATCCAGCACATCTTAAAGCGCTGCACTCTCAAGCAGGTGTTCTGGCTGATCTCTGCTCAGGTGGAGGGTGGGAGGGGTGTTAATAGGAGTTACCTCAGGTCATGGAACTTCATGAACTATTAGCACAGACAAAGAGTTGGTGTCAGATTGAGTGACAGCCATCACTAAAATGCAAAACATAGTAATTGTGTCGGTTTTGCATAGAACCTTTTAAATAACTGCAGATGCCAAAAAAACAAATAGAGCATTGTGTCTCTGCTGGATAACGATTTGACATTTGAAAGGCTATAATTTGATGTAACTATACTGTGCTATTATTAAAATATAATACATTGTATTATGCAGACTTAACTACATTTAAAGTAAAATACATTTTGGTCAATCAAATAGAGCAATGGCTACTAGTTTATTTAACAGAAATTATTATGGAAGAATATTACATTTCAGAGAAACACGCTTTTTAGCGGACTACATTTATCTAATGGCTTCTAAGTTAGACATTATTTTCAGTCATTAATAATAATAGTCTGCTTATACTTCCTAGCTTTACCATTACATTTGGAATACTTTACCTTAACTAAGTTGTAGTTAATGGTGTATTTCATTCGTACTTCACTGCAATGGTTTGTTGTGTTCTTACCACAAAGGTCACTTAAGCGTTAGGGTCGGAAAAGTGATTTTATTTCGCGCCGTTGTGTCATCAAAGTAAGCTAAAGCCACACACAGCTGTCTCACTTCACAACTGTCATCTGCTGCCTCCTCACACTACGAAGTTATAGTTCTGGTAAGAATTTTGGGTTTTGGGTTCTCTCGTTAGCTCGTATTTCTATGATATACATGTATGTCGGTGAATACATGAACCTAAAGGTTATTAAAACCGAAATTATACTGCTTATTTAAGTTTTCGGGAGTTCAGATTAGAATTTAAGCTACCTAGGTTAGCAAGGTATACTGATTTGCCATTTTATTTTAGCTAACGTGAGGCTAGCAGCTTGAGTTTTTCTTTTACTTTCAAGTCAAATTAAGCCATATCTTGTTTAACACAGTCAATTTAGGGGTGGTGGCAATGGTGAGAAGAACCTCCAGAAGTGTTAGGAAGTACACATCGACTCACAATTCACCAAAGAGCAATCTTCACCGGCCCCAGCCGCGGCCCACCAGGACCATCGTGACCCGCAGCCAGTGCCCCACCGGCGGATGCTTCTTCCACAGGCTCCCCTCAGAGGTGTACCACATGATCCTGGATAAACTGTCCGGTATGTGCAACTAGTTACCTTAACCTCAGTGTATCATGGCTTCCAAAGCACATCAGAGTTGGGCCTTTTGTAAAAGTACAAGTACCACACTGTTGTAATGCTCAGTAAGTTAAAGTCCTGCATTCAACATATTACTCAAGTAAAAGTATTAAAGTATTGGCATCAAAGTATACTTAAAGTACCAAAAGTAAAAGTACATACTGTGCAAATTTGCCCAATTTCAGAGTAATCTTTCATATGGTTTAATTAGAAATATTGATGAATTAATGTGTTTAGCAAAGCTGGAAAAGGTGCAGCTAGTTTTAATGACTTTGTATACTGCAGGGTAGATTGTGAACATTTCAATATTGGACATTTATGTGATGAAAATGTGTGTTTTTGTCAGTGCTGGAGATCAGTATGTTCAGCATGGTGTCCAAGGAGGTCACTAGATCTGTTGTGGAGTACATCTCCACCCTGGCCTGGAGGAATAACAAGATCATTCAAAGCTTTCACCCCTCAACTTTCCCTGAACAGACATCCACTATTGGACACTACAGAAACCTGGGTCAGTGGAAAAGTATATTTGGTTGAAGGTTTTACCTTGAATAGCTTTTCTCCTCAGTGTAGACTTAATTGGGATTTTTATATCTTTTGCTATCAACCTGTTGATCAATGGCATCCAGATCACTGATAGCCGTTTCCAGTATTTAACATATATTTAAATGATCATCACACAACACTAGGGATAAGCTACCCTCAAATGAAGGTATAGGAAAGATACAAACTTGTATTTTATTTTAATGTGATACTATGCTTTTGTGTTGAATGTGCCAGGTTTGTTGTTCAAGAGATGTACCCTGTTGCAACCAACAAAGGACAGGTTAAAGTTTATCTTTAGCGAGTTTTCACAGGTAAGAAAGGGACAGGGGAGAGGACAAGAACGATAACATAATATGAGATATTAAATGCTACAACAACGAAAGCTATGCAATCATACCTGGATAAAATATGTAATTTGCCTGATAGATTATACTTGAAGATGTTGCCTCATTTCTTTACATCCTTTGTAATGCTGCACATTGCAATGTTGTCATGGAAATGACACATTATTCAGTACTGATGTCATTTGTTCATAACCTATGTGATGATGAGGCAAACATAATAATCTGTTTTAGATCCCCTGCTTCATGTTGGAGCAGTGCTTGAAACCAGACTGCACTGGCTTCATCAGCTACGGAGTCTTCCTCCAGGTGAGGGCCTCATAGAAATACAGATTATTGTGCTTTAAACTGAAAATTGGATTTTTCACAATCACAATATGGCTTTGTGGGTATAAACTCAAGGTTGAAGCAGAATATATAATGTAAAATCATCATGTGAATCTTCTTTATCTCTGTGTCCCATTCCAGTGCTTGAAAAGATTTAAGCACACTCTTCTCTGTTTGTTTGTTGGATACTTTACAGACACTGATCGCTGGGTGGGATGAGCTGGAGTGTCACAGAGTGTTCAACTTTGTGTGTGACCTCACACATCTGCTGCAAAAAATAGAGATAGTCGTCACTGGAAAGCCAGGTGTGTTTTATGTGATTATTATACATTTTAAATAATTCTGATGACCTACTGTCTTTTGTGGAGAAAATTACAACAAATGTCTGATATTGAATGACTAAAAAACGAACTTATTTGTAGTGACTGGTTCTTTTCCAGTTGAGTTTGACATAAAAACCTAAAAAAAACATGTCTAATTTATGTTCTGGCCTTCAGGTGTGAGGTGGTACCAAAAGCTGCAGCTCCGTCTCTTCTGCCGTCAGGTTCTGTTGGACCCGTGGTCCAACGAGGCCGAAAGTCAGTTCTGGCTGATGCAACTCCTGAAGCCTTGGCCCCTGGTCAGCCAGGCACACCTACTGTTAACCCTCTATGGACCTCTGGGTCTGTGTTTAATTAACTTTAAGAGAACATATTGATCAGTTCATGTATTTTTTTGTCTTGAGAATGACGTTTCTGGATTTGTTTACATGACAACATGATCAGACCGTTATCTTCCTCTCCAAAAGTAAGCGCTATGCAATATTTAAAAAAAACACATCACAGTTAGTGGTGACATAGCCCTGAATTATTTTTTTTTGGCACCAGAAAATATATAGTTTCCTGTGGTTGATAACTATGCTGAAATGTGTTGACATTTAATTGAAATGTACAATGAAAGATGAGGAGTTTGAACAACAAGATGTTTTAGTGTTAAAAGCAAAATATAGTTGTATAATGTCACCCAAATGAACAACCTATCTTGTTGGACTCTGACCTGGGCAGCTTACACTGAAGTTGGAACACTTTAGTTTAGTTCAGCTTCCTGTAGTTTTTTCTCCATTGTGATGTGGTAATAACATGACACAGTCAGTGAGGTTCTCTCCTCTTTGCAGGCACCATGGGGTGGCAGGATCTGGTGGAGAAGGGTCTGCCTCACAACGCTCTGTGGGATCTCGCCCGAGCCATCCTGCTGCTTTTCAGCAAACTAGAAGTGAAAGGCCAGAATTCCAATTCACTGGTGGCAATATTCAAGGAACTCATTGGTAACATACTTCAGTTCTTTCTCAAATGTTTTCCTGCCAGTTATAGACAACATATTGGTGTCACTGATTGTACACTGGATTATCCTCCTCCTCCTCCTCCTCCTCCTCCTCCTCTTCCTCCGCACATGCAGTCATTCCTCAGCCGTGGCATGTGGAGAACGTGGCGCGTCTGTTGGTGCTGTGTGGCAGCAGTCTCTGCTACACTGTGCTAGCCAGCAAGGCGGTCAATGGACGACTTCTGGAGATCTCCAGACTCCTTGTGTACATCATACTGGTAAGGGTACTGGTTATTTTACCATCAGCTAAAATAAATTGGTTTCAATTAAATCCTCATTTAAGGTTTACCTGGTACGCTTAGTGGTTTTGACTCATATTGCCATATCTGCTGATTCTTGAGGGAGCTAAAACCTGACCCAACCGCACTAGGAAGACAAATTGGCAGACAGGTCTATCTTCTATAATAAAATGGAGTCACGTGTGCTGTCCTAGTGCTAAGTTTGATTAGTTATTCTGTAAACCTCTCCCTGTGGTTGCCTTAGCAGTTTAAATGTACACGTCAGCCCTAAAAATGGGAATAAATAAAAAAATGATGTTTGCCATTGGTTCTCCTGACTGGATGTGATCTAATACTTGATTACCTTGATTTGCCTTCCTCCTCAGGTGTGTGAGAAGGATGGCTATCACATGTCCTGGGCGGTGAAAATGGTGCAGAACCTCTGCAAGGTCTTCAGCACGCCACCGGAACGGTTCTGCTTCATTCAACAACTGGAGAACATGTTTTCAGATGTCACCAGAGAGTTTTTCGAGTTTTCTGTAACAGGTGAGGTATGAGAGCTTCCTAGGGCGCAAATTTAACTTAATTCTTCATTAGACTTGACACCAAAAAAGATATCTTGAAGAAACACTACTGAAAGTATTTAGATAATAAAAGATTAAAGAAACAAAGGAATGACATAATATTGACAGTGCAACCCATGTAAGGTGGAAGGAAGATGTAAATAGTTACTAAATAAAATATACTATATGTTTATAGATGTTGTAACGTACTATTTTAATGGATTGATATGATGTATGTATTCTGTTTATGTAGAGAAAAGGCCTGGTAGAGAGGTTGTTAGTTCTCCTGCATGTGTGTGGTTGTGTTTGTGCATGTATATCATCTGTGCAAGTATCCTCACTGTGTGTAAAGTGTGTAAACACTACAGAGTGGGGAAAAATCCCTGTAAGGGATTAATAAAGTATATCTTCTTATCTTGTTCTTCTTCTACTTGGGGAATTTAATTGCCTGCAGTGTCGAGCCGCTTGCTTTTAAATCTGTTTGTTGATGTTTGCCTCTGTATGTGTCTGACAGCTCCAACATTTGGAATATATAGGGTACTCATAATTTGTCTAAATAATTTATGTTTTGACACCATTCTTATTGCACATCCTAAAGGTTTGTTTGAATACCACGACAGTGATCACTAATACCATCATCTGCTCTCAGGAAACCGCCCTGAGGACAGGGAGACTTTCCAGAGCCTGAGCATCCTCCTGGACTCCTGCGCTCGCTTCCACACTAAATTCCTCCACATCTTCCTGAAATAGGAGCGGCGCAAATTTAAAGTGACAGGAAAATGAGTGTGGGAACGAAAAAATGTCAATAATGAAAAGGGTTGACTATAGAAGTGAACAAAAGAGGGAGATGAACCTTTTTGACATTAGAAAGACTTGAATGTGGAAGCCTACTGTTTGGATATCTAGGGGGAATTCTGTTGACAGTTCTCTGTACGCTGTAAACCCTGCATTTCTTGGTTGAAAATACAGCTGTTTAAATTGTTATGACCTATAAGCAATTAGTTTTTTACAAGTTTTATATTCCTTCGTAAGTTTTAAAATCTTGTTCTTTGGAAACATATTGCATGTTAATGTTCAAAAACTATTTAATATGTATTTATTATAGTAACATTATTTATTAAAATGTTTATTTATTCACGTTGAACCTTTCTGTAAATATAACTGTAATACAATGATTTTTGCATAATTTATGAAACTGGTATTTTACATTTTTATTTGTCATTTTTGTTTTCTTTTAAAGGCAGTATTTTATGGCTATCTTAAAAAAAAAAACTGAAACCTAGCACACATTTAGCAAATAACCTTTTTTAACCTCCAAGTAGTACAATATGTTTAGCACAGACTGCATACAAAATCAGTTAATGAAATCGGTTTGATTATGTCATGGAATAAAAAAAGCAAAGTTTAAAATAAAAATGTTACTGTATACAAAAAAAAAAAGTAGATTATCGGGACTGCACCTATATAAAGGTTACTAAACACGGGCGGTGGCGCTTGATTTTGCGTCATATACAAATGCATCTTTTTACAGGAATTTGTTTTCCAAGAAACAGGATGTCAAAGTCATAGCATGCACAGGAAGTAGTAGGCTATTTGAAATTGGAGTTTAAGGCCTACAACAACAAGTAACATGAATCATCCAAGTAGCACATTTGATCCAGTTACCGAGTGCACGTCCCGTCCATGGTCACAGGCATTTCAATTATTCACGTTGTCATTGTTTTGATGTATTCTGAAAAGAGAAAAATATAAGATTTTAAGAAATCTGGTTTGCTTTCTTTGTATATGAATGATTTGTAAGTTTGAAATAAAAAAGGCAACACCACAAAATGTTGACTTACAAAAAGAAATCTACCAGCACAACCACTTTACATATTGACATGATCCCGCATTAGAATACTTACTGTGAAATTTGTTCTATGGAAGAAGATAAAGACATGTTTTAATATAGACGGCACTTTGAAATTGACAGAAATTCAGAGATAAATGTAGCACTGTTTTTGTAATTTCATCCAGTATTAATGGTACATTTAATGAACACATTTACCATGTAGCCAATCCAACCCTTCCTGTAGACCCTCTCCTTTGATAGCATCGCTGGCACTGAAAAAATAAGAAGATGACAGGAAGTTAATCTCCCCATTGCACGCTTTCTCATGACTTTTTTTCGGACCCTTGATGTTTAAAGCTTTCTAGCTCTTAATCCATCTGCTTTCCATCTGTCTAATGAGTATACACACTGGTAAACACACGTATATGACTAACCAGGCCTTCAAATAGCTGCCTAATGCTGTGCCTCCTAATAATGTTTAACCTGGACCATGAACATGCAGGTATTGGAAAAAGGCCAAGGAAGAATTGAGTAAACTTCCCAGGTATCTTTAAGCTTTAATTCTCGTAACACAAAAGGTTGCATGGCTCAATTCAGTGTATTTCATCTGAGGGAAATGACTTCAAGACTTCATAACAGCCGCCATAGCACACGACTCAACAATATATCTGGAGGTGGAAAACTATTTCTTTTCAAAACAGAATCAGAAGAAATGAACTGAAGACTGGTGTGAAATAACAGTTGTTTTACCAGATGTGCCAGGGTTTGTCTTTGATGTTCTCCAAAGACAACAACTGTGAGACCCTGACCGAAGACATAGCATCCCTCAGATCCATCTTGTTGGCGAAGAACAAAACTGGCATCTTTCTATTGCGGATATCTGGAGAATAAGAGAGAGAAAACATTTCAGAGGGTCATCGGCAAACACTAATATTTTGGTTGATCTATAATGATCCTAGGATTATAGTGTTTATAGTATGCAGGAATATTTTATATCATATTTTAAATGTAATAATATTTTTTAAATTGTACATTAACTATTGAAAATAACACCATAAGAGAATTGTTGCCATGATAGAGGACTCAAAACTAGCTGGTTTTATTCAACCTTAGAATACGTGAAAACAAGCAAATATGAAAACACATTTTATAAAAAGGCCTTGTGGATAAGACATACAGTATATGTAAACCAGGCTTTCTGCAGGAAAAATAGTGTCAGTATTTCATTTGTATAAAATAATGATTATAAATATATACCTTCATGATTGAGAAGAGTGTCTAGCTCCTCTTTGGCAACAACCATCCTCAGTTTGTCACCGCTGTCGATGACAAATATGATGGCATGGCTTTCTCTGAGGAGGAAGAAGAAGGCATGATTGATAAATTACTGTTTTGGTTTTCCACATTTAAAGAGCAAATGTTGTGTTTCTCACTTGTAGTAATGCTCCCATAGGTTTCTGTATCTGCTCTGCCCAGACATGTCGAAGACTGTAAATGACAGGCTGCAGGCAGAGAGGGGGGGAAATCAGAGCTTACAGTAAGTGATACATAATGGTGCATTAGGCATTTTTCTATTTCATGTATTAACTAGTCAAGTAAATGTACATTTTTAAATGTCTATAAAATTCTACCTTGAACTCTTGAACCTCTCAATATTGAAGCCAATTGTTGGGACTATTTCTTGTGTCTGCGTCTGCATTCACCAACACACACAAACATACCAGAGACACATACAAACCCACAGAAACAGACAAGTAATGGCAAAAGTATGTCAACAAGAAAATAATATAAGGAAAGTATGATATGGGCTTTACCTGACTAACATGTTTCCAATCTGCTGACAATGGGCCTAAATGATTCGAATGCTGAAAACAAGCAATCCGTGAATGATTGCACTGAAAAACTTTGACAGGCCTAGTCACAACATTTCCCCTAAATAATTATGATATCAATAAAAAAAAAAGACTGTTTACCCACACGGCAGACAACAAAACATAAGTGTCTCAAATGTTCTTAGGAAATAACTTAATCCTCACAGTAAGGCCTAGTTTTTAAATACTTACGTTGGAAGGTTTGAGTTGGTTGATGATGGTGGTTTTGCCGCTGTTATCGAGCCCCAAACACAAGACGTTGACCTCTTTTTTCCTCAGGCCCAGCCAGCCTGAGAGTTTATCCAGCAGCCCCATTAGACTTGATTAAAGTCACACTATTTTACTGTCAACGCATCATCCCATAGAGAGTCTATCTACTGGAAGAAATAAATTAACTAAATTAGATAACTCTCACAGAGACAAACAATAAGGATAAACATAGCCGTGGACAGTGTGTTCCTTGTGCTTGCTGTGAATAGAGTCACAAGCTGAGACGCAAACAGGGCAACCCAGCTTGTGACAAGTAATCCAATTAGGGCGAATTAAGCTCTGTGAACCTCCTGCAGACCTGACCATGGAGTGTGCAGCTTTCCAGGACTCCACCCTGATACACTTATTCACTACTTGCTTAATTGGAGCTATTATATAACTGTTGTGTAAGTCTGCAGTCGTTTGCAGCAATTCAGTTAATGTTTGACAGGGTAGTGCTGTCACACACACACACACACACACACACACACACACACACACACACACACACACACACACACACACACACACACACACACACACACACACACACACACACACACACACACACACACACACACACTGGTGTGTACAAGAAGTGCAACCACACAAGGCTAAACACATCTATGTGTATAAAAGGAACTGCGTCAGCTCACTAATCATATAAATTCAAAGAAAAACCCAACAGGACTTCTTGTTACACACCAAGAAATGCAAGGGAAACTATGGATAGGACAGTCACAGTAAAATGTGGACACTATAAACACGTACATGTTTATGGACATATTTTAAGCTCTGGAGTTGTAAAATCATGATTTCGGAATGATAGCAGGAGGTTGGACTTCTCACGTGCCAGACCTCAAGCTTGTCAGTCATACAACAGCTCCCTCCTTCGGTCATCAGTTCGGTGTTGGACTTCCAGCAAGTTGTCAGGTTTAACAGCTGGTAGAAATCATATACTGTACTGTAGATTTGACACATTCTTCATTAAACGCTAATTAAACAGATGGGCGATGTGTGTACTGCCTCTGATGTTTCTTCAATGAAGAAGACATTTGGCAACCTGAAAGAGTTAGAATTTACTTCTTTGAATGAATGGAAACAAAAGTAAATGAGCAGTCAACCACCAGAACTGTTCATCTTTATTTGCAAATAAATATTCGCTGTAACTGCCTCTTACAGTGTGCAAGATCTACAACATCTCTTTGGAAATTATAGAAAAATAAAATACAAGAATTATAAGTATACTTGTACTTTGTACAAAAGAACGTTCTAACATTGCTCAGCAGTAGAACATGCTAAACAAACAGCATCTGATATTCTCCTTATTCTGTAGAGGGGTGGTGACGGGAGCATGTTTGTGTGCAAAAATGTGTATGTTTAGATGTGTGCGTGCACTTTTCCTACTCCTGCAGGCCCGGATGCATAACTACGCTGAGTCCAAAGGCACAGATCTCTGGATCCCATTGGCCTTTGACATTTTTCAACAATCCCAACTTTGTAAAAAGAGCTGCAGAGCGGTGGTCACTCTCTTAAATATGGAAAAATACTCGAAGTAATGGCTAGGTCCTGTGTCCTTATTAACCACTTTAATGTGTTTCTATCTTGCATGGTTATCAGACTGTAAGGCATTCTGTTCATGTTCATTTGTGTGTGTGTGTGTGTGTGTGCATGCATGTGTTTATTACTGCTGAATGACACATGAAGTGTTATGATGCTGCTGTTTATGTTCATTCTCTCTCTGCTGTCCTAAAAGTCATTCACTTTTCCCTGCTGGGCCGCACTGACCCCACAAATCTAACTCCCCAGGCTTTAGCTACTTCTGCTGCTTCCAACTCTGCTAACTACTTATATTCTGCAGCACTGCCTACTCACCACTGACTTAGCGAATGAAGTAAAATGTTGAATTTTAATGGCAAACATCGGACAACTTGACATCATCTACTGCGGATCCAACAGTTTTCATTTCACGTCTATGTACACTGGGTTTTCCATACTGCCCCTAATGCCCCAACCTTCACATGGCCACAATTTAAGAACAGGCTAGAGGAGAATTTCTCTGTGAAATTCATCAAGGAGAATACACTGCTCAGCCATCATAGATCCACACTGTTGCAAAAGTGCTCTGCATCAGCGTGTGTGCAGGCAAAAAAATCATTGAATGTATATGAAAGCAATTCTGAAAAGCCTTCTAAGTCCAGGTTGAACTTCCTGACCCTTTCAAACTCTCCTATCTATATCTAAGTTCTGTGAACATTCATATGTTAAGACAGTGGAGATTGTGTACTTTCAGGCAATGTATAACATTCACAATCCAAAATAAATCAGGCTTATCGCACAGCTGTGAGTAGACTGATTGCTAAACATGGTCAGAATAGACTTGTATGGTTATTCATCTGAAGGCAACAGATCCAGTTCTGCAAGCTGAGCATGTGAGAATAAAATCAGGTGGAGGATGAGGAGTGGGCCTCATGTTTACACGTCAACAAGAGTTCTCTCATTGCACAATTCTTCATCTCTCTCTGAGATACTGAGGTGACTGCATAATACCATATTGCTGATTTGGATAAAAATCTTAAATAAAAACATCTTAAATAAGATCCAGATTTACTAGGGCTTTCACATACAGGACTGCACATATATAGATATTAGGTTATTATAATAATTATCGATTAATTGTCTATACACTTTTTAAACATTCATGAAATCTCTTACTCCCTACTTCTTTCTTCAAGTATTAGCGTACCAGATTCTCTGGAGAGAGGGTAAACTAAAGCAATTGCAAATAATACTTTCATGACAAAATTATCCAAACTCCCAAAAAAAAGGTATTGAAGATACATTATTTCTATAAACCTTTAGATTGCACACCCGATAGCAGCTACATGAGCAAATAACTCCGAGCGAAAAGAAAAAAAGTCAGAAAAGATTCAGTAGATTACGTTTGCAAATCTACAATTCTAGATATTGTTGCTCCACACACAAAGTACTGCTGCTGCAACAAGGCATTACATTCCCCTAAGTGAGGGCCTGGGCCAGTCTTTAAAGCCAGGTATACTGGGGAAGGGGTATATAGTAGGAAAAGTTTGTTACTACTGGATGTGAGGGAGACTGGGGGGAAGTCTGCTGTGGTAGTCTGTCAAATGACCTCCTGTATGAGGCCTTAAGACTCAGGCACAGGCTGCAGACTGTCTGTCCAGCAGTCTACACTTCACTTCCCTCTGATCCGTCTATCTGTCCATCCCAGCTTGTGTTATAGTGTGTCCTCATACATGGAAACCCTTCTCCTGTTCGTGCAGTATCTGAAGGCGGAGGGTCTGTATGCTGCTGCTGATCCGCCTCTGGTGGCCGATGAGCTCCACCCCTATACGCCTCACATCTCTAGGCCGAGAGGGAAACACAAACACAAACACACAAACACAACGCTTTAAGACTTACTTGCGAGGACTTTTCATTAACTTTGATCCTGAAGGCAATGTCTTTACTGTCTGGTAAAAGCCAATATGATCGCAAATGTGCCATTAACCTCCCCTTGACTTTCCTTAGTCATATAAGGTTATTGTTAGGTTAGTATATTTATACAGCAAATTTCAGACACAGAAGAAAATGTAAAGTGCTTTACATAGGCAATAACACATAATAGTTAAAAACAAGATAAATTGAACAAAAATACAAATCATAAAAGCTAGAAATGTGTTAAAAATAGACATTGTAAACACACATAATGCTGCGAAAAGTGCAGAAGTGTAACATCGAAATATAGTTAAATGAGCTCTTGAAAAGCAGCTGTAATTTAGAAGGGCTGATTAAGGATTAACAAAAGCAGGAAACATTGTCAGTCTGAAGTGCCCTTGTAACATGTAAATTGAACTTGTTAAACTTTAACTTTGTTAAAGTTTGAGTGTCCTTTAAGCAACACTGCTGCTAAGAGGCTGATTCTATTAGATTTCTTGCCATTTTATAGTTATGTTTTAGTTTTGCTACTCACTCAATACTCATCCTTGCCACAGAATCCAATGTGTTGTAGCCAGCTGCCATGAAATTGCTCTTGTACTGACTCATCTTAATGGAGTCCAGCCAGTCCCCGATGGAGATGAACATTGGGTAGTCCATTTCCTCCCCCGGAGACTCTGGTAGACTGATAAAACAGAGAATATGTCAGATCGTGCCAGTATTTCAAAAGTACCTCAGAAGTGGATGACACACCTTAATGGCTTAAACTGAATGACGCATATTTTGAGACGTAGGAGGAAGAATAAACCAGTATATTCACCCTAACTTGACTGGATTTAGGACTGATGTTCTATCACAGCTCATGGTTAGTTTTAACTTTATTGATTTTACCACTCTGACCTCTGCTCAAAAACCTTACAAAGCATTTCCTGATACTAGGATGTCTTTAATTGTACCTCCGAATGTCCTCTACCAGTGGCAGTAGGCTGCTGGGGTTACGGATGAGTTTGTCCAAGAAGGAAACAACATCGGTGAATTTGGGCCGATGACTCCTCTCCTTCTGCCAGCAATGCAGCATCAGTTGGTGCAGAGCCACGGGGCAGCCCATCGGAGCAGGCAGCCTGTAGCCCTCTTCAATAGACAGAATCACCTGCAGAGACAATCACACGTGATGAAGGCTGATGTAAATGTGGCTGCTGTATTTGAAATTAATTAGCTTGGAAAATTGAGCTATTTGGTTGGAAAGTTTAGCTAAAGACTTGACATAGAAATCCTGGTCAAGTCACTGAATAACCTACAGGTAGCATTGATAGACATTGTATAGATTTTCATTGCATGCAAGGTTTGAGGGTCTGGGGTTGCATTTAAATCCTACCTAAGTAATGACAAAATTATTTTGTGAAAATCTAAGTAAAATTAAGGTTAAACTTAAGTCAATTATAGCTTTTCACAAATGACATGTCAGAATATTGTAAATCATGAACTTGAACCAGGTATTTCATACAATTAAAACTCATATTTCCTTTATTTCAGATTTTTCTGATCCATTCCATTACTTTTCACACAATGGTTTCACAGCTGGAGATTTAATAAAGAGTCAGAAAAACGAATGTCTACAGCCACATTAGCGATTCTGTGAGATTGTAGACTTGCATAAAATTGCTATTGTTATTCCAGGTGCTAATGCTAACATATTGTTCATCAAAGGCAGGAGAAGCCGTCATCTTACTGGAAATGAAAGACAGGGACAATTTTCTATCAGAGTCGCTGGCATGGCTAATAACAGACGAACAACAATGACATTTTTTTTACATTTTGAACTGAAATATCTATTTCTTTGAGTAACCCTATTCAAATGACCCACTTTCGTTTGATACAGATCTATTGTAAAAAAAGATAAAATCATAGAAACTCAAAGATAAGGGCTCTTAATTGTTTTATTTTAAGCCTGCATCCTGAACCAGAGTAAAATTATTATATAACATTTTTTTGTAAGCTCCTAACATTTCACATAACCTCTCCCTGGCATGTTTGACTTCCTGTGTAATACAAAATAAGTTTAAACTTGATATTTTATTCATGAGCGTAAACCCTTCTGTTACTTCTGTACTAACAATCAGATCCAACATGTATCACCCGTACGTGCCATTTTCTTTTTTTATCTTAACCGATAGCATATATTACTGTAGCCTCCATACTCTAGATCTCCATTTCATATCTGTGAGTCTATGGGAAACCAGAGATCCATGTTTCTTTGTATGGAGCAGCGGTATGCGGCTGCCTAGGATGAGATAGTGTTTGGCTGCTTTTGCTGCTTGGCTGGCCTTTTGCCTTGGAAAGCACTTCTAAGCAATCCCCAAACAGCACAAATCCTCCCCAAATCCTGGGACCTTGGTGAATGTGTGTGTGTGTGGGTGTCTGTGTAGGGATGTGTACGAGTCTATGTGTAAGGGGTTGAAGGGATTATGGTGGAGCTTTCACACTCAGCGGAGAGAGGGATGGATCTGCTTCCTCCATGGCCCCTTCAATCCCTGACCACAGCCCAGGGATCAGCGGGTTGCTCAGCCACACTGAATCCACAGCTTTAAACTCCCCCTCTATCAGAACCATGTCCTCTGAACCTCTGACCTTCAATGCTCTTTTCTTTCTCCTTTCCCTCTCCCTCATCCTTTTCATCCTTTCGGTATATCTCCCCAGCATTTCTGTTGCTCCCCTCCTCTCTCTCAGAGGTAGGCTTTTGATGCGAGGAAACAGTCTGGGAGCAGGTTAAAGGGCAGCGATTTTAACAGATATAACGGAAAATAAACTCAGAATTTTCTCAGTGGAGCAGGACGTGAATTGAGAAGTCAATATTGAGGTGTGCCGCAGTGCTAGAGGCTAGAGAACTCGTCTTGTGAGGGGAATATTGTGGAAACAACATGAATGCATCTCTTACATCCTCTAGGAACGATCAGTGAGATGCCTCAGGAATAGTTTGCTGGAAAGGTAAAACACCAGGAGGGTTTTCATGTTCACAATAAACTCAAGGTTCACAGGTTCACAAAATCATCGAGCGGCTTCTAAACCTATACAAAGAGGGTCTTGAATATGAGTTGCATTGTATTTAAGATATGATGCGTTTGTGAGATTCGAAAGCTTTTTAATTTAGTTATCAGTAGGAAAACTGCTATATCGTTCTTTGTGTTTCTCTGAAGAACATATTCCTGGGTCAATTATTCAGCATGTGACAAACAACAGGAGACAACCGTTGTGATGTCAACAATACTCACATCCTGATTTGACATCTCCCAGTATGGCCGTTCCCCGTATGACATCACTTCCCACATGACAATGCCATAACTCCACGCGTCGCTTGCTGAGGAGAACTTCCTGTATGAGATGGCCTCGGGAGCTGTCCACCGGATGGGGATCTTACCACCCTGTAGACACACGTAAAGAAATAGGTAAAATGAAATCAAAGTAATTCTGTTCCATGTGCTCTTTTATTCTGACCCTTTCTGTGTTTATCCCCTCACCTCACCTCACCTTTACTTCTTTCAACAACAGTGTTGTGGAGTAGACAGTTAAACTGCAACTCCACAGACACAGCATTTCCTTCATACAATAACGTCAATACAAACCAGGAAATGGAGGTCACCGTGGGCTCAGACAGGTTTACAAAACAGCATCATTTCAGTTTTTGCCGTCTCAGGCAACTTTATTTTTCCCGAGTTTGGTCGGAGAATTCAGGACAATTGTGATGTGATGCCTTCAATTGTCGGATGTCTTAAGCTTATATTGATATCAATGGTCTACAAATAAAATCTGTGAATGGATAATTTAAGTGTTCCAAGTGCATTTCCGGATCTGGGGTAAACGACTACATACTTTGGAAAATAAAACATGATAAGCATCAACAGCAGCACGTAAGTGTTTTTGTAATGTGGTGATACCACAGAGCAGCTGGCAGGGAGTGTCTTGTAAACTCGAAGTGCATGTCTGTAAATTGAGTTGCTTTGACTCTACTCCTGTAACTTTCATAGTTCAAGCCTTCTAGCTCCACTATTAATGAGGTTCTCCCACAAAGCAAGGAGAAGTCAGCAAGTAGCGAGCACGGCTGAACATAGTGTCCTTGTTATTACTGTTTTCACAACTGACATGTGTATTGTTTTAAATAAACTCATTGTTCTATATGTGCCTTATATGAAAAACATAGTTACTACGGTTGAAAGCACTAAGGGTTAGATAGTTTTTTGGAACAAGGACAGATGATCTAACAAGCACTACATTGAGATTTCTTTTTACATTGTCAAATGAGAGAAGAATAAAGGCATGTTTTTTAGAAAATCTGCACAAATGCCCTTTTGCTACAAATGACTGAATTTCCAACAGTAAAACAAGTAAGAGTTTAGAATACGAGTATAAGTAGGAGATGTAACGTGCTGTACTTTAGCTATTTGTACTGTATCTGTGCCCTGTAGTGCTAAAACAGGCAAAGCTGGCTTTATAAGAAAAGGAAGACAACAGTTATCTTTGCTGGACTGTCAATATTGCCATCATAACATTTTGAATGCAAATACTGAATGCATTTTGCCAGAACTTTATGGTTTCAGCACATTGCCTGCCTTATATACCTGAATCTCCAAGCACAGGTTTTTCAGATAAGCAGATGGTTTACCTTGCATGGTACAAAAAACAAATGTTTCAATGTAATGCCAGTTAAAAGTCTTTACCATAAAGGTGTTTTATTTTACAGGTTTTTAATGAATTCAGATTTGTTAAGTCTAGTAATAAGTAAGCAGCTTCTGTTTGGCTTTACAGGTGAGTGTCAGGTGTGTACCGTGGTGGTGTAAGCAGCCTCCGGGTCATCCTCCAGAACTCGGGACAGGCCGAAATCTGACACTTTACACACCAGGTTGCTGTTGACCAAGATATTTCGGGCTGCCAGGTCTCGATGAACATAGCCCATGTCTGACAGATACTTCATGCCCGAGGCGATGCCACGCAGCATGCCGACCAACTGGATGACAGTGAAGTGACCGTCATGTTGCTGACAGGGAGAGCAGGACATGGAGAAGAATCAGAAGTCATGGCAAAAAGCAGAAATAGCAACAAGAGGAAAAGGAGGGTCTATAGCGAAAACAAAAACAGACACTGATAGAATCATACTGGTGGTATGTATTGAGCTACACAATAAACTATAAGGAATACTGACAGTGATTGTTGCAGAAAATAAGCAATAGTTTGTTGAGAATCAGGCTGGCAGTTTATTTTAGGACAATAGCTGTTATTTAAGCTTCGAGGAGCAAAAAAGTGACACAGTTAAAATGTCTATGCTTCTAAAAACTGGTGCAATATAGTTCAAGTGTGATCAAAGGTGATTTTGTGGGCAACAAACATATAGCAAACCAGCGTGGTACATCCCAGATTCCAAGGACTAAATGCTAATACTTCTCTTTTTCGCACAAGTCCTTTATCAGAGCATTTAGCTAGCTAAACTTTTTTGGACATGCAATTTTCATGTTGCATTAACAGCCAGAGACAAAGACCTTCAGTAGATATGTTATGGCTAGTCTTTTTTTAAACTATATTTATACCTGTATTTTTTATATCATATCCCATTGTTGTTATATAAGACTGTAACCACCTGAGGCTGGAAACAGATATATTCATACTTCTTTTTGAGTTCTTTGTTCACATCAACACTTACCCTCAGGAAGGAGTCCAGCGATCCATTTTCCACGTACTCCACCACAATCATCACAGGCCTGCCTGCAAACACACAAACACAACACACTGCTTATTTCTCCAAAGTTATTTATTTTTCTGATCAGGAAAGTAGTGGCTGAATGAGAGTATTGACACCCAAGCCATCATCATTTTCTAAATAGAAACTATGATGTACAGTTTAAAGCTCATAAACTAGAGAGTGGATCTTTGTCTGTGCATTGATTTTCCTGCAGGTTCGGAAAGGTAAACATCGTGATTGATATCTTTAGATCAGAAATGATAGTTTTCTGCTGAAATTCAACACATTTGAATTCAAGCATAATAAATTAAACTGGTGATTTTGAAGGACATAAATGACTGAATGTGAGAACAACACAATAATATCCCTTTGTAATAAACTCAGAAAAAGGGCTTCGGTGAAATCACCAGTGTAAAACTGCAATTATTTCCACCATATTGGATGTGGACAATGCTGAATCAGTGAGGGGATTTCTGGCAATTATTATGCAAAACGCCTTAATTTTCAAATGTCAATGCATCTTTTATCATCTATTATGTACTGTTAGCATCTAAACGTGTGCACATGACAACGTGGAGCAAAGACAGATCAGCATGTTACATTAAGGCTCAAACTATTATTCAAGGGACACTGGTTTCAACCTCTGATGGAGCACAATATATTGTTCTGAATCTTTTAGGTGGGACACAATCACAATATGTACATATGTATGTGTATGTGTGTGTCTGCCTGGGCCATAGAAAAGAAACAATATGTTTGTGGAAACATACAGACCATCAGCTGTTGATTGAAGCCTTGAGTAATGCAATGAAATCATATAATTTTCCGAGGGGACACGTTCAGTATTCAGTCCATGTATTACATGAAACATTAGTTGGAAACAGGTGCGAGCACAGTCTCGCTTTCAAAATGTTATTGTTTCCCCAAAGAGGATCCCTACGGTGCTGCAGATTGACTGCTTTACAGCTGGGCGCTGGTTGTCCAGGCCTGTGTGAGCTGTAAAACATTCAGAGCTGCTGAAAGAGAAATACAAATGTTACTGTAGTGAAGAAACACTGTGACGTCACACTACAGATTCAAGGAGCTTTTTTTTCGTCACGTGGGATTGTGAAAAATCACATGGTGGAAGATGGAGTGCCACTGGAAAGATTTGTAAAAGTGTTCCTATAATACATCTGAACGGCTTTATAAGCTGCAGGATGTTTTTGGTTTTACTGTATAAGAGCACAATGTGTGATAGCAGTGTCACTTTATAGAGAAAGAATTGTTGATCCGGACACAAAGAGACATAAAGAGAAACAGCTTGTGACATGTCAAATCAAGTCTAAATGACATCTGTCACCATCCACTTTATCCCATCAATGGTTTTATATTTGCTGTGACAGACAGGCAAAGCTACACTGCGAGTGTACTACTTGTATGTATCAGCCTTTCGAAATCTGACACTAGTGTTAAACTGGGATGTTTTGAACATTTTCATCGAGTAAAGATTGATTTGATATAATTGATTTGTTACATTCAAGGTCTTTGATGTAAGAAATTAGATTTTATCAGAAATGGAATCTTTCCAACATTATGGGACTAATGGGTCGGCACAAATAACTGTTGATTGGATCAGCAGTGTAAAACAAAAGATCAGTCACAAGGAAGGACGTTAGCTTATATAGCGTGTATATGTATAACAGCTAACACCGGGGCTATTAATGTGTGCATCGACAGCAAAGTAAACCAATCAGTTTGTGTACCACCCTTACTTTAATAGTTACTAATTGCACTAAAAAACAAACTTCCAAAAAGTGTTTTACTTTTACAAGAGGAAGGCTTCGAGCATCATAGAAGAGATGGAGATTTAGTTTGACACATTTGTGTTGGAATTCATCCTCAAAACCACTTTTTGAAAATGTGTAATTGGAATAATCTGGATACATCCGAAATGCAACACAAATTGTAAAAACAGATGATGCTAACCATGTTCATGGCAGTGAACTCATCTCCTTCTGCACCTTCACTAAGTTTAACACACAATGTTGAACAGGCACAGGTGAAAAAAGATATCAGCTCCTTCAGAAAATGCACAGGCTTTGTGATCTGCACCTTAATAAGTTCATAATTTATGTTACACTTTACATGCTGAGTTTAATATCTTGCAGTTAAAGAAACCTAAAGAACAAGCATTTTGTGGCATACACCTTCAGAAAAACTGGGAAATATTCACCATGATAATACTCACTTTCTAACAGCTTGAATTAGCTATCATTTAAAAGAATTAGAGTCAAATGAAGCAGGCCATCCACAAGGGAATGTTGATCCTAACCTGTCACAAGAGTAAAGAAGGCACGTTGGGTATATGGATGGATGCATCAGAATACTTACTTCAGACCATCATGCACGTTTCCTCTTTTTAATCTACAAAATTGTATCATCATACCCTTCAAATTGGCAGATACTTTCCCCCACCACCAATCCAAGAGGGATAGTCAGGAAATGATTCGATCAAGCTTGGCTTTCCTGAGCTAATTAGCAATTACTGAAAACAATATATACTTATGCAGTGCAGCGCCTGAACGAAAACAAACGCACCTGTTCACCAGAGTCAAATGTGTCACCTGTTATTTCAGAGCAGGTATAGCAGTCAGTCACAGCACAATACTCACTATAATTAGTCTCTGAAGAACAACAACAGATGTGGGGAGTGAGAGATTAAGAAAGTGAGTGAAAAACAAACAGACGGGCAGAAAAGATATGCTTTTAAAGAACAATGTCTCTCTATATACCCCACTGTCACATCTTGTTCCCCAGTACCTACATATAAGTACTGCTAAATACTGTGCTTAGTATATTAGTACAAAAGAGAACACCATAATCTGAGTAATTACACGTGTTGCGGACTGTAATCTAATACTAATACCATTTATTTCAATGTCAAAGTACAGTTTACAAGTTAAAAATACACCTTTAAGATGTGCCAATATGGGTTAAACTGACATTCAGACTGGATTCATTTTTAACTTTAAACCTATTCAAGCCCATAAAACCCATAAAAGGAAAAAGGGTTTATGATCATTCTACAAGAATAAACAAACACAAGAAATCCGCGAAAAGGCCTGTGACAATATTTCGAAGGTGTTGTGATATCAATAGCTCAGGGATTCAGAAATAACACAGCTCTCTAAGAGTCTATTCAGTGCATCCTGTCAGGGCTGTTGTTGATGGGATGAAAAGTCCTTGCCGGCCACTCACAATGTTTTTATTTTTCTTCCTCATATGATGTTGCTCAGTATTTGTTTTTTTCACTCAATTGCTTCAGAGATGGTTGACTGTATGGATCTATTGTTTAATTTATTGTTGCTACACATCAGCAATAAGCAGCTTTTATGTAATAAAGGCAGTATTGGCCTTTAAAGACCCTTATCAGCCAAATCCTTGTCAGCAGGGTCAGAGCTGAGGAGTGTCCTCTATCTACATTCAGGGAGGAAAGAGGAGGCAAAAAGTCTTAAGGGGACACATTTATATTCACAGCGATGTCTCAGTTTATACGAATCCCTGTAAAAACAACCATATGTTGCGCTGGGTGAACCCTGTAAAACACAACTCGTTAACAAGTCCACACACACACACACACACACACACACACACACACACACACACACACCCCCATTGGTGTGTACAAGAAGTGCAACCACACAAGGCTAAACACATCTATGTGTATAAAAGGAACTGCGTCAGCTCACTAATCATATAAATTCAAAGAAAAACCCAACAGGACTTCTTGTTACACACCAAGAAATGCAACCCTATAAAGTGATTTCACTGTAATTTACCATTCGGAACAACCACAAACATGAACTTACCCATCCGATTGTGGTCTGCGCATCTTTAACAGAAAGATGTTGGTCTGACAGTGTCGTTATCTTTATCTAAGAGAGTAACCGAGTGAGTGTACAAGGGAATATGCCCCACACAATAGAGGATTGTAGAAAAGAAGAATTAGAGCGGGTTCAGGTAGTCATCAACAGTTTCAGTGTTGTTTAAACAGCATCAAAGTAATTCATTCTTCAATTTTGCTGTGAAAATGTAAGAAAGTGAGTTGTTTCTTATTTTTAAATCCACATTGAAAACATCTCTATAAAGGTTTTTTCAATATAAGCTAAATAAACTTGAAAATAGATCCATATGTGAATGAAAAAATGTTTGGTTTAATCAGTGGTAGATAAATTAGTGGAGAAGGAACTCTATTGCTAATAATCATGTCATCGTATCACATGTTCAATCTTAGTGAAATTGCATCTTCCTCAACACTACTTACTTTTGGTGACCACCCCTTCCAGTCTGATGATGTTGGGGTGGTCAAACTGGCCCATGATTGACGCCTCGCGGAGGAAGTCCCGCCTCTGACGTTCCACATAGCCGCCCTTCAGGGTCTTTATCGCTACGGCGATCTCCTTTTTCCCCGGGGTTCTCAGGCGTCCGCTGCACACCTCTCCAAACTCACCTAACACACACACACACACACACGCACGCACGCACACACACACACACACACACACACACAGAAACACAGTATGGAG
The DNA here is from genome assembly GCF_036324505.1 of Eleginops maclovinus. Classification (NCBI taxonomy): domain Eukaryota; kingdom Metazoa; phylum Chordata; class Actinopteri; order Perciformes; family Eleginopidae; genus Eleginops; species Eleginops maclovinus. Next base: position 16,074,702 of record NC_086355.1, on the reverse strand, counting down.
TCCGTTACTATCACACACCATCAGCAGGCAGTGTAGTCCTCCACCTGGGGGCACTGTTGCAGTTCCCATCTAAACTCCAGCATTATTGCCTCTTCTCTGATTAGTTCAACTCCATGAAATTGTCCCCTTCACTTTCTAAAAAAAGCCTTAAATCTATTCTTATACGTTCTTTTGTTCTCTAAACCTGTTTAAGCTTTAATATTCCTACAGTCTGCGCAGAGAATATGACAGTGAGACACTGGGAAATGGAAAAAGCCTCCTCTTTAGTGAGTACAATGGAGTAGAGCGGGTTCACGGCAATTATACGTGCGGAATAAAAATAGATCCTCTCCTATGGCACATTTAACACTATTGTTATTCTTACCAACATGAAATGATCCACTTCGCCCACATATTGGAAGATATAGACACAAGTGGATGAGTGTATAATAGTGTGTGCAGGTGTGTGTGTTGTGTACCGGCTCCGATCACCCTCTCGATGCGGATCCTGGAGGGGTCGATCTCCTTGGTGAACTCATGGACGGCCTGTGTGGGGTCTTCATACGTGTCAGGGTCCACATAGGTCTTTATTCCAGGGAAAGGGACTGTGAGAACAGAGAAAAAATGTAAAGAGACAATGTTAAAATTTGAAGACTTTGTAAAAGTCACATAAATTTAAACTTTGAAATAAAGGATACATTAGAAAATTGCATGTCACTGCCATTAACCTCTACAGTACTGCCACTGCTTTTACCACCACAACCACTAATCATCCTACTGCGGCTGCAACAAATAGCAATAACCAGGGGTACTAAGGGGTACGCCTGAAGCGTAAAAGGTTGCAAATTTAAATAAGAGAAAATATGATTTGATCGAACATATTGACATATTTTGGTACCAGGAAATCACATGAATGTGGGGTTGTCCTTTATAAATGTATTGTCAAAAAACAACAAACAGCTACAATAAGATGCCTGTCAGAACATGCAGACCAAGACGTTATAAAATCTAGAAGAAAAAACAATAGCTGCCAAGTGAGTAGCCCTGCATCTAGGGACAATAAATATGAATTCAACATCAATTGGGTCTCCCTTTAGAAAAATAGTTTTTGACACATTTTCCCACTTGTTTTTTACTATGACCTGGGAGGAAATTAAACAATTCATCCCATCTGTATGTTCAATATCTGCTCTGACAAGGCACAGCAGCAAAATGTCTACCTCCCTGAGAGTTCCACACACAAACCCCAAAACTCTGCTGATAGATTGTTCTTCCTCTGTCTTTTGCTGAGAAGCAGCAAGGCGGCATGCTGAGCCAGTCTTTAAATGGGGCAAGGTTTGAGCAAGCGTCCACCCTGTTGAAGTGTCCTTGAGCAAGTCAGTGACTCTTTAACAGGCTACTGCTGTTCTGTCTCTGACCCCGACTCTGACCTCCTAGTGGAGGGGAGGGGAGATGCTAGACAAAGGCAGCTTTTCTCCTTCAGGGAATCGATACAGTGTCAGAAAACAAAAAACGACTATCGGTTGTGTCTGATGCATGAATCGACCCCAGCGAAACCCCCGAGGAGCCCTTTCTCCTCCTGCAGCTTCACACCGCTAAACTTGAGACAAATTGCAGGATTTTGAAAACACACACAATAACATAGAAAGTGTTTTTGAATCTTGAATATGAAAGATCTATGTGGCAGCTTGTTAGCCAGCTAAAACAATATTAAGTGTTTATTTCTTCTCTTACCTTTGGATGTGTCTTTTGCTTTCTTAACTTTAATCAAATTGTTCTCTTAAAGTTACCTCATTCCTCTATTCCTCTACCTTGAAGGAATAGAGGAACTGGATGCCCTTCATTTCCTAACTTCTCTCTCCTTTCTGTTTTTCCAATCTTCTCTTGTCCCGCTCCAATCTTTGCCTTTATGCTCACTTTCAAACATCTTCCTTTTTTCCCATCTTACAGCTCTCATTTCCATTTGTGTTTTTCATGACAGGAATGAAAAGTTAGGTATTAAAAAACAAAAGAAGGCAAAAAAGACGGAAAGGTAGAGGAGTGCAGAAAGCAGACAGCTCAGGGATGCAGCATGTAACCAGATTAATCAAAACAGAAAGAAAAAAACACTCATGTAGAACATCAAATGAAACTCAAGGGGAGTTGAGGAGGATTGCTGCAGGGGGGTAGACAGGAAGATAAAGGAGCGCTTGCTCTGTTGACTAGTTTGACGTCTTAATTTCTAAAACCATCGTATACATGCCACATTTACTACTTCTTTTCTTGCTAGCATTTGTAACAATAGCAAGTCAATATTTTGTATTCTGTACAAGCTTTGTGATGAGGGCCGTCATTGCTGTGCAGAATTAAAATATGCATAGGCACAGAAACACAGGGGAAATGATCCATAGAGCAGTACTACTATGTGTGTTGCTGAATGCAAATAGAAGAGCAGGTGGCTAGCCTGCTAGCTGCTAACTGTGGCTCAAAGAATCAATTTTTTCTCAGCTCTTTTTGGCAGACAAAAACATTTATAAAACCTGACTTGCCAAAGCTTCAGGATGTCTGGCAAATGTAATTTCAGACACTTATACACTCTAAACCACATTTTTATTTCAATAGAATGTCAAATTGAGACTTTGCAGATTTCCCTCTTCTGTGTTTACAATATAATCCTTATGTGAAATGTTGGGATCACAGTGATTAGAGAAAGGTAGACTGATGGATTTACCATGTCCATTCTGATAATTGGTCCTTCTTTTCTCCTCTGAAGTCATCTTGGCCTTAAAGTACCACTGACACCTGGAAAACACATAGACAGACAGTGTTAAAGAGGTTTTCCTTAAATGTGCAACACTATTTCTACCTGGGACCTGAACATGGAGGGGGGCCTGAGAAGTCTGGATATAAAGTATTTTTAGTTTTTGTGTTAAAATGAATTATGAGATAAACTTCAAAGAAGTTGAAACTGTAGGTGACTTGAGCAATAATTAATTAATATTGGTAAAAAAGTCATTCTTTGCTAAACAAAGGAACATGTTTACATTGAAAACATTCCTAAACAATCTCATTACAGGAAATGAAAGAGAATAAAACCAAGCAAAGTGTCTGATCATCATCATTTGACGAAAAAGATTTCTGGCCTTGGAGGAAATGGTTTGCAGGCACACACACACACACACACACACACACACACACACACACACACACACACACACACACACACACACACACACACACACACACACACACACACACACACACACACACACACACACACACACACACACACACACACACACACACACACACACACCAAATAACATAAATTGAACAGAAACTCACTCAACCTCATGTGTGCGACTGTGTGTTTGTTTGTGTGAGAGTTATCTGGGCACGGAGACACTGGGAGACAGCCAACGACTGATACAAAAAGCTTCAGCCAAAAACTGTCTGAAAAGCTGAGAGATTAGATGACAGCATCTGCAAAAGACCAATAGGAAGAATTTATCCAAATAGATGCTTGGATGCTGATCTGAAATAAAAAGTAGAGAAAACACAAAGTACCCTGTCAGAATCACTCATAGAACCAGAAATAGAGTTCGAGGCAAAGCCCGGTGTGCAGACAAGACACAGAATAATCAAGTAAGCCAATTAAACACATATTTATTCTTGAGAAAAAAACAATATGACCACTTACCATTGTTCATGAATAGTTTCTTTGTACATACAGGTGTATAGTTTTGTATAGTATTATATATGCTAGGGTCATGTTTCTGTTTGCTCTTTTATAGCGTGCTATACCTCGATGTAACATGGATGGAGATAACCTGTCATGGCACTTTAATTTACTTTTCATAAGCCCTTGTCTAAGTTTTACCTGCCTCCCCTGATTATATTGGGTCTTTTCAAAAGGCTTGGGATTTTATTTAATGGAACAAAAGTCTGAACTTAGACACCTTTTAGACTTAGTGGTCTAGGAACTTGCATTGGTGCCACCGACTTCGTGTTGCACACATCATTTAATACATTTAGTTAAGTTTAGGCAACTTAAACTACTTGGTTTTAGTGGAAAATTATGGTCATGTTGACACTTTGGAAACATATTAAGGTCATGGTTTGAAAAAAGTAATGACAGCAACCATGTCCTACCATGCCACACACTTTGTCGATGCAACTACCTACAAATACTTATTTTGAAACTTTAAAATATAATAACATACTACTGGTGCCTTGACACTATTATATTTTATGAATATCTTAAACACAGGACACAGGTAAATGTTTGAACCAATAATCAATACAATCATTTTCCTGCTAAGGACACACACAAATACTGTGAAAAGGGCTTATAAATGAGCCCTATTGTAATTTAGAAATGTAGATTCATCTCAAATGTAATCCAATGTTTGGAACCCCAGAAGTAATTTCATGAAATTTAGACGGATGTCCCTTTTTTCTCTGTGTGGCTACATTATAACAAAAGTAATTTGGGTGGAAATGATACTTCAACAACATTTATAGAACACATCTCTAACTTGGTTTTTATCATTCAAATATCATTGACCATTTTTTGAATGATCAGTGATGGCTTCATTTAAACATGACTTACAAAAGACTTGCAATGCTGATGAAGTATTTGGTGCTTGGTGTGTGGGAGGTAGAGGTGGCTGGGCTTGGGAAGAGCGGTGAGATGGAAAATAATGATATGAAGTAAGGTACTCTCACAGGCACAATCACTGATGAATTTTATACCCTATTTTGCAGTAGAGGGCTTAATTAATGACCGTGAGCACGAGGGACCTTCACTCCCACTTCTCACACTAGTAGACCCCACAACACATTTTATTATATTTCATTTCATCTTTAATAGACATTATAAAGATTTCTGCTGCCAGTTTCTTAGAGTTACACGACACTTAAAATCTTTTAAATGAAAACACCAAAGGTTTTGCCTGGATGTGTTCTTCTTGTTATAATAATCCGTTTTGCATGTGCCGTGGATAAAAGCTGAACATTTTTGGAAGGCTGTCATTTTTTCCCCTGCTCTGGAAAACAACAAACATCAAACAGAAAAAACATAATTAATTAATTAAAACACAATTTTTGACAATATTCAAATATTGATTTGTCGTGTATAAAAAATTGATAATGGAGTAATCTATTTATTGCAATGCAGTAAAGGAGTCACATGACATGATTTGAATGTCTCTGTGTATTCACTCTTGCTTTAGTGGTCTCTCCATTATTTCAGAACTTGGCTGTGTTTGACGCGGTAAAAATATGTTAACAGATCTTATAGAAGGTACCGTTGTTTCAATTGGTCTGTGTTTATTTAAATAAAAAACAGGTATGTAAGATTAGGTTTGCCAAAACGTTCAGAAAAAATCTGTTTAGTATTACCCTGACTATAAACACATTTAAGATTTCAAGGCAAACATTTTTTTTCTACACTGAAAACAGGGAAAGCCACCGGAAATAAAAAACGTAATAAACATATATTTCAAAACGTCTGAACTATCATAAAAGCACTTCCATGTGTTTTCTCTGGAGCTAGAGAAGACCGACAGAGATGAAAAATAACAAAAAAATGACTTGCATTTGGTTTGAAACACAAATAATATATCTGCTGACTAACTCTTATAATTACCAAAAACAATCCAACCAACAATGGTAGAGACTATTGTATTTGAAAAAGAGCCAAATGGTGCAGTGCAAATAAATTAGGAGCGAAACTGCCCACAATATACGAGTAGAGAAAGTCTGTGTTTGTGTGTCCATGAGATCACATGTGAGCCTCCTCTTCTTTGAAGACTTAACATAATCCGGGTTGCAACATTAGAGCAGGAGTCAGGGGGCTACGAGCCACAGGTTGCCAGATTGGGCTCCGGCTAAGTGAGTCTGTGGGATTGTGGACATTGATAGACAGAGCAGATAACATGGTGGGTAAAACTGGCAGAGAGGACAAGAAGGGGATTTGGAAAGCTACTGTTGACCTCTGTTGATGGGGTCAAGCTGTTCATTAAAGAAATGGTGGCATGTGCCTTTATCAGTCTTTTCCAGTCCTATCCTCTGATCCCCTTTATCCGCCTATCCTTCTGTCTCTAGCTTTCATGTTGAAAAGAGGCTGCACATGCAGGCACAGACACACACAAAGACAGTTATCACACACAAAGACCTTGGCTTCTGCCACTGCTCTCTGGGCTGTTGAGCATTGTTACGGTGCATATTCACAAGCACTTTACACACCCACACATACACTTCAGTAAAACAACCTTGCCAAGAGCCTTAATCAAAGCATCAGTGTAATTCAAACCACTCCTCTATAGCGCAGACATCCCTCACTTCACCATGGTGCATCTATCTGCTGCTACAGAGGACATGGATACAAAGGATGAAAGAAAACATGAAGAAAACTATATAAAAAAAGAGTTGCAGACACAGACAAACAACCTAAGGATAAAGAGCACAAAGTATTCAGCTCTGTTACAGTCGTGACAGCTTTGCTCAAGAAGTTTTCACTCTTCAAATGCAGCATGAGCAGATGCAAACATACACGTAAGCTTTTAAGGCAACCAGGTGTTAAAACTCCCCGTACAGCGCGTCCTCTTATATCACCACTTTTGCTCAACAACCTTGCATCTATAAGAGCTGCGCAACTGAAAGCTCTCATCCTTCACAGGTAGCTCAAGTACATTTGGAGCTTTTTCTAAAATCGAAAGAGAGTGAAAGTCCCTCCTACACGGGGCAGAGGGATCGCAGTTATGACAGATTGTGATAAAGTCAAAAAACACTCCAACTGCTTCTGTGACTGCTTTTAGCTGAATTCAGGTAAAAAAAGGTCCTTCTTGTGCTAGAAATCCAACGGCTTGCTTTAGTTATTGCACCTGGCGGGTGAATCTCTAACGTAAACAGCTACACACTCCCACACATTAGGATCAGATCATCAAAATAAGACACACACTTTGATTTTAAAAGTGATGGACCTTAAATTATTTTGACTTTCACATCTTGCCAACTCTAAAGGACTTGACTGTGAGGTAGTTCATCTTGTGTGATAAAAAAACTCTCATCTCATATCTGTGAAGTTCAGTGGAAAATCTCTGGCAACCAGCATGGATCAATGCTGCAGCAAATATGCAAGGGTTTAGAGCTGCACTTTCTCTAATGGGCGCCATATCCTGGCTCCAGAAAGACTGAGGGGCTAAATGTATGAAAATGCGTCCACTGTGTTCAATACATTTGCACCTTACGCACTCAGCACATGGGATTGCATCAGTGTTATTCTGGGATGAGAGCTCAGTAGGATTTCAAGAGCACACTTGTATGAAATCTCTCAGTTCATAAATTAGTACATACAGTGACTGTAGAATATGAAAGCGACAAGCTGGAATGGGAAGAACTATGAAGACCTAGTCCCACTTTGAAGCAGTTGGAACACTGGCATGGCACGTTTTAATTAAGGTGATGTAACACTGCTAATGAGTTAATATTTTTCATTTTTTGACTTTCCTCACAGCATTGTCAGGATGGTGTATTACTGGTGAAATCTCTATTTGAGTCACAGTTCATTCAAGTTCAACTCTAAGAAAAAACATTTTATGGATTTTACTTCACCCTCAAATTCAATCCTTTAGAATAAATGGATTTTGCTGTGTCGCTGTTTAGAAGTTTAGTGCGAATGTTTTTTTGGCAAACAACAGCTAATGAATACCAAATGTGCCAGTGTTCATGATCACTTTAGGCAGCTGATGTAACAGTCTTAAATTGTTTGTTAGACAACATTAGCACATTTCAACACCTAATGTGATAACAACTTCAGCTCCATGGAAACTTTAACAGCACATCACTAATGGCTCCTAGTCATGGATTGTCCCAAATTGGATAGTCAGAATCTTTGAAAGCACATGTAGCAGGATATGTAAAAATACATGCGCAATTTTATTTTTATAAACGTTGTTTAAAGAGAGATGAGTGTAGATTTGTTCTCCAGAGTATCTAAATAAAGGTAGATGCATCCATACCACAATACAACATTCAGTTTTAATCACTCTTGCTGACATTTCTGCAGAATAAAGGTTCATTTAAGGTCCTCTCTATCCTTTGAATTACACTCATTATTTGCAAATGCCCTCATAGGTTGAAATTCTATATGCAAATCATATGAACCCTGGTAAATTCTGAATATGCAATCAACCATAATTATCTGCTCTTGTTTTTGTGCACTCCTCTCTCAAATGCTTAACGGTCTGGGCTAACTGATGCTGTGCCTAAGACCAAATGTGTAAATGTCTCTCTCATCTTCTCTGCTACCAAGGCAGATTTTGATGTGACAAATCCTTCAAGAATTTTTTCTTTAATTTTTATATTTTAGCAAAGATTACACCAAAAGGGAAACATATACATCACAACAGAGAAGTTTATCTTTCTAGGGTTCAGTCTATTTTCAATAATGGGGACCAGTTACAAAATCTTAATACAATCATATCTTAAAAGGAGCTATCTATATGTATTTTAAATAATATAAGCTTTTTAAATATTCCCACTTCAGGAATTATTGAGGAACTTAACTGTGAGGCCAGGAATATAAAAGCTTGTAAAGTACTGTAGGTTAGCAGACATTTTGACATTCCAGTAAAACCCCACGCATAATGATGGCTCATTGGCAAGTTGTATTAACAAGAAAGTGAAATGTGCTTCCTTTGGAGCTTTGTGATTGTCCCTTTTATAGTTTCAGTTGGTTGTAGATTTAGACGAATTGCAATGCCATAATTGCCTAATCTCAATGTAAGGCCTTAAGCCCTGAAACACGAGTGACTGTGAGAGGTTGCAAAGACCTTTAATGGCATCAATATGAAAATAAATGGTTCATAAATAACCTGGCAGTGTATGATAATGCAGCATAAGCCAAGACTTCTCTGATTTCTTCTTTCATTTTAAATCTTCCATATATTTTTCTGGGCAAATCAACCTTTTTTCTCAAGCCCCTCTATATTTCCTCTGGTAACCCTGTGTTTAATGTCACAATTGTCGGTAATTCCCTCAGGCAATCGCTGCAGAAATGCGGTCTTACGGAAAGTGTGCATAGGGCTTAATATGTCCGCTAAAGAGCCTTCAAGCATTGGACAATTTGACAATGGTATAGGCCTAAACCCTCTGGACTTTAGGGAACACACCTCCAAGTCCGGCATTTGGTCAGTGTGGACATTGGGATTGGGCAGTTGACAGCATTTGAACAAATAAGGGCTCTCCACAATAACACAGGTGAAAGTTACTTTGGATGATTATATCTCTTGACAAAGGGAATAGAACAATCATATAAGTGGAGAAGCCTCTGTAACAGGATTTAAACCATCACATTAAAATTAAACTCCACCGACAAGAATATGCATGGAAGTACATCTGTTTGAAATAAAACAACACATAGCAACACAATGGATGAAACTTTCTTTGCATACATGGAAATCAAGAGAATAACGAAGTGCTCTTTACCTTCCAGTGATCAGGAAGAAGAGGGTGAGGATGATGAGGAGGGTGAAGCCTCCGACTGCTGCTGTGACAATGACCAACACCTGGCCTTGGTCAGAAGCAATGTCTGATGCTGAAGAGAGAAAATAATAGAGGTTGGTTAGGAGGAAATAAACTAGAGGAAAGGTTGAGCAGAGAGGATGTGAATTAGAAGGCAAAGAAGAAGGAGGAACGGAAGAGGTGAGAAAAGAGAGAATGGAAAAATGATGTGGAACGGGAAGTTTAAGAGGTTCAATGTAAGGAGCGAGGTACAGATGATTTAAGCAGCGGGGAGAGAAAAGAAGTAAATTAGACGTGAGGCAGGGTAAAGTGAGAAGAAAGTGCAAATTCTTCATTCAACATCATCTTCAATAATCTACTCCATCAGTGCACCATACATAGACTGTGTACAAAGGCAGATATTACGGAAGAGACGTCTGATCAGCTCTTTGTAATGCAAAAACCCTCCGTCAGCTTTCGTACTGGAATGATTCATATGCCTGCTGCTGTTTAATTAATATTATTCATTCATGAAATTGTGATTTAGTCCATGATCATTTGGTTAAATTGGTCCCATTTGATATTCATGATTTTCCCTTTTCTGTGTCTTGTCACAAGGCTAACGAATCCAAGATAATTGAAAGATGATTGCTATTACCAAACTTATTTCTATAATATTTCACGCTTAATGAATACGAATTGGAGATCAGGGTGCGTGGTCGCCAGCCCAAAGAGAGAGGCTCATGTGAGCTTATACAGTATGTGGGTGTCAAGAATGTGTATGTGTGTGTGTGTGTGTGTGTGTGTGTGTGTGTGTGTGTGTGTGTGTGTGTGTGTGTGTGTGTGTGTGTGTGTTTGGCTGGATAAAAGTAATTACAGACCGCTCAGAGGGAGGGAGAGTGAAAGTGGCGGTGGCCAGATCACACAAGACAATCCTCCCAGGCGTCAGCTTCACACACTCTTTACATCACTAACGAAGCAGATGTGCTTGACTGAAGCTGCTGCTGTAATGAGGTGTGTGTGTGTGTGTGTGTGTGTGTGTGTGTGGATAGAGAGGAAGGTGGCATAGGACAGGACAGAGAATGTAAGGTGAGGTCTGAGGAAAATGGACGACAGAAGCGGGGTGAAGACAAACTAGAGAGAGAGAGGCGGAAGTGACAGACTGTTGGTGAAACAGGCGCATGAGACAGTGACTGACAGGCGGACAGACAGACTGACGGGCAGGGAGAGAGCGACAGGGGCCAAATCTGCTTTCTCTTGCAGATAAAAGGCCAGGCAACACAAAGGCTTGACCGAGCACTGTGTGATCCGCAGATAAAGCAAAGCTCTGCAGCTTTGGAAGGGAGAGGGCCAGTGCCAAGCCAAATCACCTCTCAACAATACCTGAACCAACATAAAAGGGCAGCTGGACCTTTGTATTTTATGAGTAGACTTGCAATAAAGCTACTGCTCAGACAAACAGAAAAATATTGATTCAAAATACTTCAAACATCAAGGCTTTATTGTCAGACTCCCTTGTGGAATGTATTAACTTTTTCAATTGCTATTGTAACTGATAACGTGACCTTTAAAGAGTTTAGGGTGAATGCAACCTACAAACTCATGCTGTAAGGAGGCTAAAGATTAGGGTTGCAATATAAACACAGTTAAAGATAGGTTACCCGACAATAGTATGGAGACATTTTAGAATTTAACAACAACATTTACAAATCTGTTTTATCTTCATTTGCTACTAATATGTAGCACCTTGGAAATCATGAAATATATGTTTCTGAGATCCCCCCATGACCATGTATCTGAATAACATTGCAGTCCTAGAACTATATTCCTAGAAAAGCCAACCCAGAAGCAAAGAGTATGACAAGACATAGCTAATGTGAAAAAGATAATGTGGGTTTGGATAACAGTTTTTATTAACTATAACACCAGGCAGTTTCATTGTATCAATTCATGGTCCTAAATAAGGTTGTTAATGACAGTGCAAGTTGATTTTATACCAAGTGATAATAAGCTCTGAAATAAAAAACAGGAGATAAATATCAGCAAAAATGTACGTGATGTAATCATTTATAGAGTGGAAAAACTGTAGTGCAATTTATTACTTCAACAACGTTGATCCATTGCATGCAATATTTTGGGATTTTGTCATACGATATGATTTTTTCCTTACTGGGTACATTTCCCAAGTTTATGAAAAAGTTGCTTGTCTGAATCCTAGGCTGTTGGTGGGCCCATTCTTATTATTTGCTGTTGTGCTCTTGGTGAAAGCTGCCCTGAGCGCTGCTCCAGGCTACAGTACATGAACTTCATCTGACCCTGAACTGCTGCTTGCAGCCTGCCGATGCTGTTCCTCTGCTTAAATTGTTTCACGCGAAAGTTTTAACTGACCTTTAGCCTTAACCTGACATAAGAATAATGCTGATTTAAACCTTATTCCTCGATTCAAAACCATGTTTTTGTAGTTGTTATGGGGGTTCTTTTTCTTTCATATCATTTAGCTGTGAAAAAAAGTATGAATACACATGTTCACATAAGGACAAGACAGATGTTTAAGATGGTTGCAGGTACTTACAGTCTCCTGTAGTTTTGTATTCATATTTAGGGGTGTAGGAACTGTATCCAGCTGGCGAGCGGGTGCGTACACTGAAGACGTACCAGGTGGCTGGTTTCAGACCTGAGATGATCACACTGGGAGCCTTGGTGCGTGTTGAGGAATAGCTCAACTGCTCATGTTCCTGTTGGAGAAAGAGGAAACATGACTCTAAGCAATTCAGAACAGGTTTGGATCAAACATCATATGGTGCCTGACAATTAATTGTCTATTCTGCTTTAAAAGGGTTGTTATTTGTCCTTGGAAGTGTACTTGGAGTGCATTATTATCATATAATTGGTACTAAGAATGTATTTGTTCAATGGGACTATTAAACTGCAGCAAAACAAAACAAAGTGGGCAATTATTTTGACTGATAAGATGAGAGAAGCTGAAGTGGTTGGCTTTCGTTCAAACTCAGCCCAACTCCAGCTGCTCATAGTGAGGTCCTAGCTATTCTAGTTGAATATTGAAGAGCTGCATTAGATTGTGCTTGCAAATCAAAATTGAAAGAAAAGCTTAGCTGGGCATGACAAACATGGGTACAACACATGTTTAAAAAAATACTAAACCTAAATACTCGAATAAAACATGACACTTAATTTGCTGATAAATATTGACAGCATATATTTACAACTAAAAATATCTGTCCAACAATAATTTGAACACTGTTTTTAGAGACTTGGACAATATGAACTCTTTCAGGAGGCACAACTGCCGTAAAGTTTTATTCATTTTGGGTTTGTTATACAAATCTCAGTCTGCATAATTCAGCACCTCTATATGAATTTAACCCCTAATTTACAAATAGCCATCGTACTATTGATTTCTTCGAAGGACTTCAGATGACAGGAAATACTAAGTAATGTTTAATTATAGTATTAGACGCTGTGAAAATATCGGAAAAGTCTTTATTTGTATTGATATCAAACATATTCAAATCCAGTTGTTTCTAGTTTTTAGTCTCCTTTGTAAGACATCCAGGTATCCATACAGTATACCAAAGGCAAGCTTAAGAGTATTGCCAAACAAATTCAGTTAGTATTACAACATTGGAAGGAAGTCCAACTTCAACAATGTGTCATGTGACAATTAGTAAGCTAGTAAGCAAGGCAGCAAGAGTTTTATTATTCTACGCTAGAAGTTCTGGTTGATTTCTTAAATATATGTGGAGTTGTGTGTGTATATATATACAGTATATATATACACACAACTCCACATATATTACACACTTGCTTGATGTACAATTACTACTGCCCTAATATTGTAAACTGGACCTGTTCATAAGCAAGGGTAACTTTACCTTCTCATAATATTTGATCTCGTAGTCGAGGATGACCTGCGGTGTTTGTTCTGGCTGCTGCCATGAGAGAGCAATGCTGTTTGGAGATGCCCAGTCCTTCTTCAGAGTTCCAACAAGAGAAGGACCTGTTTTAACACAAAGCATGCAAAGATGTAAGCTTTTTTAAAGTTATCTTTTGGGGCTTTTTGCCTTTAATTGGATAGGAGAGTGACAGGAAAGTGGGAGAGAGAGTCGGGGTGAGATCCGGAAAGGACCATGGGTCGGGAATCGAACCCGGGTCGCCGGCGTATGGTGCAGCTAGTTGCGCCACGGCCAGGGCCTCAACGATGTAAGCTTAAATATATTTTCTTTAAGGTCACAAAAATGATATGAGTCCTACCACCTTCGCTCACTTGATACATACAAACAGCACTGAGCTGCAAAACACATATGAATTCACAAGCTAAGTGTTACTTTAGATGAATGCAAGGTTTCCTCTTCCCTCTAAAGCGTGGCTGCAGACTCTTGTTGATCTAGGGAGAACCAGTTGACCTCAGCAAGCATTCAGTTTGACAAGAATGTGCACTGAATACAGAGTATGGAGTTTTTCAATGATGCAGACAGTACACAATGAGGCTGTATAGCATAACAAGAAATTCAAGGGTTGACCAAGTTTGTATAAGGAAATGCAAACAGTAGAATAACACCCGTCCACCTTGTCGGCAATAATTATCACACATCCACGCTGACACTCAATTACTGTATTTCAAACTATACTGTAGGTAATTCAAGTCACTGGGAAAAAAAGACCCACGCAGCTATTTCTTTCTCCCATAACATCATCTTTAATTGAAAATAACTTGAGAAAGCCACATCTTCTTTTCTTGGATGAATTGCATTAGCTTTGCTCTATGAGTTTCTGCTGGGTAAATAATTGCGCTGAGTTCCCAGGAGAGGTCAGCAGATGTAACTGCCATGAAAGCCATTATTGTATATTATATCTTTAATATTACAGAGCTGACTCATTATGTGGATATACATGTAGGCCTGCTTTTCTCATGTGTATTCAGTAAGTAAAATGTTGCCACTGACACTTTTTATTCTAGAATAGTGTCTCTAGGGCAGGGGTGTCCAAACTTTTTTCACAGAGGGCCACAATCAGAAAAACGTGCGAAGGGCTGGGCCACTTACTAGAGGTGAGGTATATTGCCTCATAAGTTAGCTAAATCAATCAAATGGAGGTTAATTATTATTGATACTTAAAACTCCTTTAAGAAAACCAACGGCCTACAACATAGCTCTCCATAGGGTTTTGTTTATTTTGAGAGCAGCTTAAGCCCTAAAACAGAATCTTCAGATTGCTTATAATAAGAACTAAGAAGGGTATTTTTGAAGCTTGTTACGAGCTACTTAGATTTATTAGAACAAATGTTTTCAACTTTTACATAATTAATTTGAAAAGTGGGCTTATTAACACACATAATACTACTGGGAAATGTATTTTGACATATATATTTAAAAAGTACAATATAAGAAAACACAAGTTTCAGGTTGGGGCTATATTCCATTATACTTTGGAATTTGCTGAGGGCCGATATAAAATGCCCCGCGGGCCGCATTTGACTCCTGGGCCATAGTTTGGACACCCTTGCTCTAGGGAATCTGTTTGTACTTTAGGTCTCACTCTATATTGGGGAAGTATGGGGAGTTTAGGGCAAAAGGGGTTTATGGTTTTGGGGTGCTGGTGGAAAATCTCGGGCTTATGGGTCTGAGGTAGATGACATGAGAACTGTGGGCTGCATGGGTTTTAGGGTGTTAGCCAGACACTTACTTTTGCTAACATGATATAAAGTAAACACCTCTCTTACTTGCTCTTCTGTTTTCCTCCCCACCTGCCTCTTTTCTTTATTCCTTGCCATCTGTTGTTGGCTTTATCTTTTCTTTTTCTTGTACGTGTTTTTAACTTTCAGTCTTCTGCTGCTTATTTTCCTTCACTTTCCCAAACCTTCCCGCACTGAGACTGGGAGTACATTTATTATGGGTATATTGGATAGTAGAAAGTCAAAAAGGTGGTTTGAACTTGGTTTCAGAGGGAATGGGAGACACTGAATTTTAAAAATGTCTTTTTTTTTTAGGATGAAAAGTAGAAATGCTAAAATTTTGTGCATGAAAGTTGAACTGCAAAGACGATGTATTCAACGCATTCAAAACATACATTTTGGTTTATTCCCTTGGTTCCTGTGGTTAGTTAATCTTAGGTGGCATTGTGATTGTTTTATAAAATATTTGTAAATGTGCAAAATTGTATAAGCAACAACAGAACTGTGTTTCTGCAATTGAGGAAATTGGTAAAATTTTCATTTCACAAACATTATTGAAATGCCCATCATGATGATAGAGAACACAAATGACTAAAACCTGCATTGAATTGAGAAACTGTCCCAGGTTAATAATTTCAACTGAACACAACGTGGTGTGAGATGAAATAGGGCTGGAGGGGTTAGGTGTAAAGTACCGTGCAGCATCCAGCACTTTTACATTAGATGCATTGTAATGCATGACTAATCCTTAATAACCACCAACTTAATAGTTATTTGAAATGTGCTAGGTTATCTGAAATGTTAGCAAAAATAAAACAACATAATCTCATGCGTGAGTGAAAACAGCTAATAATATTAACGCAATCAGCGAGCTCAAAGGTCAGGTTGTGAAGTGCTTACATAATGTATATTGAGGGTTTACTCCGGTGAGTGCTTGTGTGTGGTTTCTATCTCAGAAAATGGATTATAGAGCAGCAGGAGTAGAAAAAGAGAGTATTTCCAAAATAACCTAAAGCTGCTGACATCTTATTAGGTGATATTATTACATATAGCCTCTCATATGCCCATTACACTCAGAACTTTCTCCTATCCTCTGCTGCGCTGCTCCTCCATGGCAGAGAGAATTTATCTCAGGGGGCTTTTATCTGATCTCACTCTGTATAATGAACACACTGTTAAATCTGCGACGTTGCAAGGTTTCCCACAATGCTTATGCCAGCTGGGTACAACAGTGGCGACAGGACAGTGTGGTTTGCGGATAGTGTCATACAGAGGAAGCATCAAACTAAGACACAGCAAGATGCTTTGCATCTGCTGTTATCACATTGGCCCCTGATAGGGAACAATAAACACAGCCTAAATACAATCTCCTTCTGACTCAGATTCAAATCAACCTCCATCCCCAAGGCACTGCACACTCACACACGTTGTGCAAGCAAGCAAGGGAACACAGTTTGCAGGAAGCAAAGGCATTTGCACACACGCAAATAATGAAGAGTTGATGTGTGTAAAAACAATATATTTGTTGGAAAGGCGGGACCACTCGATGGTTGGAGAAAAAATAACGGGGGAATGTGGCAGCTGAGCTTGTACACCAAGATATCATGATACAACCCTCACATGTTCCTTTCCACAGCAATCATATAAACGCCATAGTTACATTTTCCAAAACATTAAAAAACGTATGTATTGTATATACAGGCTGTTTTTTCAGCTAGTCTATGTATCGTCCTTAATGCACAATCTGGAATATGATAGGAAGCGATCTAGATGCTCCCTGGGTTATTTTACCCTACAAATGGGAGGGAAGTGTGCCTTTTGAATAGCATTATTGTTTTATAAATTGTACAGTTTATGTAGTATTAGCATTTGTGTGGAAAGACATCTTCATGATTCATTTCTAAACTTGTCAAATGTTAACATGTTTATTAAACAATCAATAAAGACTCATGATATGGAAGAATAGACTTCATGTGGTCCCATTCAAATTCAGGACACGACAATTCCCCTGAGAGAAAGTTCAAGACGGAGTTGAAGTAGAAGCTACAGTGTCTGACTGGCATTGAGGTTGCATATATCCAAAGGTTGAAGTACGAAGCACATCACAGCCTCCGGGCATCGGTAAGACACTTTGAGGATCCAGGACATGCAGCAACCGTCTTTAATGATTGTGTATGGGGTTTATTAGAGCTGCAGCATGAAATCTGCCAGAGGAACTCAGGAGCATTGGAAAGCCATTAGAAACACCAGTCAATTAAGATGCCCGATGGATGGATTTTCCAGTCAAGCGTGGTTAAGCTAAACATAAACTAATGGGGAGTCTTTAAATGAGCTTGACCTGCATATGATTTTAATTAGCTTTCCTGCCCTAAAGGCTTCCATTAACTGTTTGAAAAAATCAATAGAGCCAGTATTGATGCTGCGCAAGAGCTTAAACGATGTCCTAACACTCCGATGATTCACTGCTGATAGAGAGATAGAGTGAGAAAGAAACACACAATAAAGGTGCTCTTGTTTACAACACTCGTATTGATACGTCTGTCTCTCTCCTAGGTGTCCGCTTGCATTGGTCTTGCGGCTGACCCAAAATGAAACAAACACATGCTGTCCAAAGATTCCCCCGAATCTGATCTGATTCAAATTAACTCACTTAAAAAGAATTCAAATATATTGCAAACGCCACCTGCTATCGACAGGTACAGTAGGAGGGCCCTTCAAAAGCACTTTATTGTTGCTTCAGGTGACTAATTGAAAATTGAATGAATTGAACTTGTCTTCAATGTTAGAGCTGGGACTTCAAGTAATCAATTGGAGCATTGTTTCATGGGTCGAATCTGTCTGTCCGTGTGTAACCGGGGTTTTGTTTTTGCCTGCCTTGACAAAGCGCAAGACAAAACTGAAATGACATCGGGTCTGCTTTGGAGACTATCATCGTTACCCTTCATTAATGCTGCAGGTCATTCCTATTGCACTTTGGGTCATCGCTCTCTGCCATGAGCTCCATGAATAAACACACAGACCACACCACGGAGACCTGAGATTAATTGTTGAGTCTAAGTCTAATGATAAATAAGTGACTGGTCTGCTCAACTTAATCAAGCAGTATAATTGGAATAGTTTCCTTATTTGTACTGACCTATGTGACATCCATCTGAGAATCAAATCTCCCTGCAATATGTGCCTTTTTCTTGTGCCGCCATGATATGTGTTGAATAGTTTTACACTTTGAGTCATTGCAGAGAACTAGTTGGGTTGATTGATACCTCTCACATGTCTGTGCATTCAGTATGGAGCTTGAGACACAAAGGTAAATTGCTTCAAGAACTTTTGAGAGCTTTAGATTTGGTGCTCACAAATGATACTGGTCATTGCATAGTACCTGGATACATAATGTCTGATTCTGAATCCATACCACTGTGTGCACCTATGGTAGCTCCACATCCCTCCCTCCATCTTCCTTCTCTACAATCTCCATATAAAGTGCTACAATTTTCTGGCCTATCATCTACAGCAATCTGTCTTCCCACTGTGGCGATACAGGCTACCTTTTCTAGAGACATATTGTTGCTGCCTGCAGTTAGACAGGTAAACAATGGATGTGACCCCTATGACACTAAATAGCTGTCAACCGGATCTAAACTGGGACAGTTTCTTGTTCTCCCTCGGTACACCTGCAATCCCCCCTGCTGTGGTGGCTGTCTCTGGTATGACAGTAGAGAAAAGCTCCTAAGACTCTTTTGCACCATCCAGATGGTGGATACAAGAGTCACCTGGACCATTTATCATGTGTATCTGCAGAGCACAGGGAGTTAACAGGTAATTAAAATCATCAGTCACACAACAAAAGCAGGGATCAGAGAGGAGGAGTGAAAAACAGAAAAGAAAAGAGACCTTTCTGCAAGTAAAGAACTACCTCTATACTATTTCTGTAGCTTTGGGTTTAAAAAGGAAAGTGTAAAACAAGAAAATAGTGGGGAAAGTAACAGAAAAAGAAGGGAGGCAAATCAAAGAAACCTTTAGTGTCTGACTTTGGATGGTCTTTGACTTGCAAACAGCCTGTGACATTTAAACGTTATTGACATTCTGCACTAAAGGAGTGAAAGAGGGATTAAAAGGCAGACAGACAGACAGACAGACAAGCGAAATGGAGTGTTGCCTATGTCTCGTTGAGAAGGTTTGTGTGCTAGAGAGCCTGTCTGACACTCGAGGTCCCGTCTTTAATAGGGTCCCAGCTTGCCACTGATCCCTCTTGTTCTCGATTAATGGGGATGTGGAGAGGCAATGACATGTGGGAAAGGCTGGTGAAACCGACCCTATACTGGCCCACCATAATCAATACTCATTTGGCCTCCACCTCTCTTTCCCCAAAAGTAATTAATGAGAAGAACGGAAGTATGCTGCTGCTGACAGCTGATTTCCCTGCCGGTCGCTGTCCTTAACACCCTGTCCACTTCTCAGGCTGTTACTTAAAAGGTTCATTATGGTTGAAACCAAGCATTCAGTATTGGAAAGTGACAAAGATCTGGGCAGACACATATGTCCATCCGCATAATGTTCTTTTAGAATTAAAACCTAAAAGAAGTGCCATTCCTTCCAGATTAGTGTTATCTGATAAAACACAGTTGCACTTTTACAATTATTCTACATACGTTAAACTGGCATTAAACTTGTATGTTGGCCACCACAAGACCCTAACAATAGATGACGTAGCGGGAAAGCATTTAGTAAACTGTTATTTATCCACCATTTTTGATAAAGTATGTTTTTTCAATTCTACAACACAGGATTAGAGTGCTTATGTTGTTTTGAATCTAGTTTATTTTCAACATTTCCCCATACCTTTGGCACAGAATGAATAGATTGCAAATAATTCCCAAAACAAAACATATGACTGTAAAAGATTGCCAGAGAGAGAGAAAAACTGTTTGAATTGTTAAGGTTGTGAAGAAAACCACTTGGCAAACAAACTGTGGTATTTTGTGTTTGTTTAAACTAACTATCTTCCTTTGTTGGGATTTGTGGTTTCCCACTTTGCTCCCACCATAACTACTAAAGGTTTCCGCCTAACAATAAGCACAGATATGGATTGTAATAACAGCTTGCACATACACCCTATAAGGGTGTTGAATTGGGTAAGATGGTGTTTAATTTTCATGTTTTCTGTGTTAGTTTGAATTCTTTCAAACATGATTGAAAAAAAACAGTTTAGTCTAAATCTCTCTGAACAGTAGTGCATGGGGGAGGAGTGGAGTGGCACTGCAGTGGAGGTACAGTATAAATAGCAGTCGACTCTCCTATAGCACCCTGAGCAGACCTACTGCAGCAGAACACACAGCAGGCAGAGTGGCACAACGATCTTTCCTATAGAGCTCATTTCAAGCAGAGCCACTGGAACACATCCCCGCTGTCAAATTCAACCATCCTGGAGTTAAAATAGCCCACATAATTGATACAGTGTTGAGTGAATTGGTGATGAGGAATTGCTTGAATACAGAAGAGAGCATGGGCTTTAAAAAGCATCCGTAATGCACAAGAAGACAGTAAACAAGAATAATGCAACTTCTACAAAAAGGTCACAGTTTCATGTTTTGTATGGAGCAAAGAAATTGCATTTTGTAGTACCTGATAATATTTTTTCTTTTGTTGATGTGGTGTCTTACATTGGTTGACTATACAACCGTTTCTTGCTTGAGGGCACTTTCAGGAACCAGTCAACAAAAGTGGGAGAAACCGACACTTAACAAATAGAAAATCTTCTGATTTATCAATATTAAGACTATTGAGGTGCAAATTCATGGAGTGAAGACAGAGCACTAAAGGCTAATTACACTCCTACAGTACTTAATGAAACAAAGTTGAAAAAACAAACTGTCTGACATGAACGTACAAATTACTGCATGAGAGGTAACTGATATGAAATCCTGTGAACGATGCGTTTCATGAGAGGCAGAGTAAGTCTGATAAAAGAAAGCTTGTCAATCGTTTAAGGTGTATTTGATATCTCACTCTGAATATATTTGAATACACTTTGGAAAAGGGGTACAAACTGTAAGACCTGATGCCAATGGTTGTTAAAATGTAAAAGGTTTACAGAGGTTGAAGTTAGGAGTTCAGAAAATTCCTTTAAATGAACTGCAAAGACACAAGGCATTGGCAACTGATTTATTTAACTTTCAGAAGACAATAGGGATAGATTCTTGGGAGAAAATTCAACACGAAAATTGAAGAGGGGATTGAGGTGGGAGTTAACAGAGAGAAAACTCAGAGAACATTCATCAGGATTGCAGAACAATGAATCCAATCACTCTGTATTAATGAGCCAATGCCTAAAATAGTTCTCGTTGTGAGGTGAAGTCAGGTGAAATGATCTTTGCAGGGGGGGAAAAAGCTTCCTGATAAAAGTCTGGACATAAATCATTTTCTGGAGTAGAAATAGCTAATCTCCCCACCTGCCCTGAACACTGCTGAATAGCGATGCTGGGGAATAGCTATTCTTAACGCTGACTGGTGAATAGGAGACTAACTGTATGTCTGAAGGGCTCACAAGAGCCGGCTGATCATTTACAGTATATTGCCAAACACAATACTGTGGACATGGGTAGCTCAATGACGGCCTCCCAAACTTAACTTAAAAAATACCAGTGGTTCCCACATAGACTTATGGTATACTCATTTATGTAGCTGCAACAAAAGTATTATTTGGCGAACCATTCTAGTATTTTGAGACTTTTTTATATCTGTCAATCAGCTTTACTTCAGACTGCAATACTTCAAAAGCCTTTGAATGGTGCCATATTTGGTCCATTAGTTCACAAGCTTTCCACAATCCTAATAACTTCAATGGTTTGTTTTCTTAAAGCGACACCTGGGAAGTTATTTTTTAAATATTTATAACCAAATATCTGTCTTGACTGAATTTTTAGTGCTAATTAGCAATGTTATCTTGCTAACATGCTACTTATATCTGCTACATCATGTTAGCATTGTCATTGAGGGCAGGCAAACCTCCCATATTTTCAACACAAAGATAAGCTTATTAAGGAAAAGTAATCCCAACAGATCCATGGGAGTTGGTTAATCATAATAAATGACACATTCAAACTCCCCAAATGTGTCTCTGTCCCTGAACAAATTACCCTTTTTTTGATTTATGCTTGTTTCTGGTGTCAGGACCTGCATTGCCCTTTCAAAAGATATTCCTTAGAGACATTTTACATTGTTCTAAACGCATATCAATTACTTGGGACTTCATCGGATCTCTGAAGTAATTCACACTAAACCTTTATGCGTGTCCCTAAAGTTGGTGTAAGCTAAATGACTTTGTCCCTAGCCCACCCTATGTAATGTTACCCATATTAAGCAGGTGAATATGTGTCTGCTGTAACCTGAATAAAAATAAACAGATAGGAGGCCAATATGGGCACAGATCTCCCTACTGGGCCCAGCTGTGCTAATATGCCCCCTCCTAACCTCATTTTCACTTTTCCTAACCCTCATCATCTCTCTCTTCATCATTGTCCTTGGCAAAAAGTATACCCAAATCCAACTCAGTCTAAAACAAGCCTTAATATTATGTTACCATGTCAATCTACCTTCTATACTTCAAAGCAAAATGCAGATGTGTCAAAGTTCAGACATTTAGTATTTATGACAATCACCTCTTGTATTCTCATAGTTTGACTCCACATCTGTTGTTTTTCTCCACAATCTGAACTAGTCTGAGTTTTTTAAAGTATGACTGTGTGTGTGTGTGTGTGTGTGTGTGTGTGTGTGTGTGTGTGTGTGTGTGTGTGTGTGTGTGTGTGTGGTAGCAGCAGCAGCAGTTCATGGGCAAAGATAAAAGAGGGTGCTGAAGGGCAGAAAATGGGCAGGGGGCAACAGATGCCCCAGGTCACATCGAGCCCCATGGGAAGCCAGCTAAACAAACCTGCCAACAAACACAGCCGAGCAAACACCTGCGAACATTATATCGCAGATGCACACATTCATAATGTCTACACAAGCACACAAATCCTCTTAGTTAAAGAGCCAATCATTATGATCATACCTGAGCCCTTTTCTACATGGCTGCAGAGCTTTCGTCATTTGAACTCTTGTAGAAATAATGTTTTGAGGTAATTGTCCAGCCAATTCTACTATATAATGTAATATATTTGTTTTAAAATCCGTCAGATCTGATGCTCATTACTCTACTTGTCAGAAAGCCACCTTCATTTATTTGAGCGGATTATTTTGAACATTTTCAAGACATTTGCCATTTAAATGGATAAATTAATCACCATTAGCTTTAGACTAAAGTATTGCTAAAATGATCATTAAGCTTTCAAACTCACATATTGATGAAAACCCTTGATGTGACAAAGCCCAAGTGCACAATATTGGAAAGCCTAAAATCTTCAGTATCAAAATCAGAACCAGAAATACTTTATTTATCCCAAACTGGGAAAAATGTTTTGTTGCAGCAGCTAAATACAAAAAGAAGCAAAAACAAATAACAAATAATTATAACAAAAAAATAAAAATGAATACAAATGAGAAATATACAAATGTGCAAATAAGGCAATTAAATGGAATATTAAATCAGTATAATGTAAATGTACAATGTTAAGTGTGAAGGTGAAATACATCTTCCAGGTAATGTCCAAATTCAAATTGGCCGCTAATCCCAGTTCATACAGCAACACCTGCCGATTTATATTTAAATCTTGTGTTGTTTGCCGTTGGCAACATTTCAATACAATCCCTAAAAGGTCTGTTAAAGAATAAGGACAATGAAAGAAGAGGAATGTAAGAGCAATATCTATACACCCAACTTTCTCTGTGTCTTTTTGCAACTGAAAAACCACACAGTTCAAGCCAACACATCTATGTTGTTTTATTTTTTTACTCAACATAAGCATGAAATCCCTTGATATTATAGCTAAGAGATGAACAGTTTTCCTGTGGATGAAAGAAGTCAATTCCATATCAAATTATTTATGTAGTAGTCAAAGAAGCTTTTGCCCTTTCCCATTTCCAAGAAAGACTGTGGGGGGGGGTCACAAATAAAGAGATACTAATCACTGTGGTGGAGCAGATCCCAGCATGCATTAGGTTAAAGGCATGGAAATACCGTCCGAACAGGTCTCCAGACTACCGCAGGACGGAAACACAGAACATTGTTTTTGGCTTGTGGCAGACTGAGCACCCTGAGGAGAGGCACACAAACACAGGAAGAACATGCACATGCAACTTCACACAGAATGGAGTGTGGCATCACCGAAAGACTAAGACTTTGTTACTGTGAGCCAGGAGCCCCAACCAGACACACCATCACTTTGTTAAACCAGGTAAAATAAATGAATACAAAATAAATGTCATTATTTAAACCCTAATGTGACTCGGAACAGCTGTAAGATGGGAGCTCTGCCTCTGCTGCTTTATTTTCCTTTAAAGTGAGTCTTTTTCATTTAACATGCTCAGATAAAAAGGACATACTGTGGAAACCCTGCACTATTAACAATTGGAGCAGAACCGTGTACTGTTTGGGTGTAATAGATCATTTTCTATAGCTGAAGAGGGAGGCAAGGAAATTGAAAAATCTATATGATAGGTAACCAACAGAGGCAACACATGAGTAAATCTGTAGTGTGTGCCGGCGGTAGTTAATATGAATTGGAAAGTGAAACCTGATGGGAAACACCCAAGATCTTGATCTGATGTTCTCTCTGAGTCTCATCTTTGCTTTTTTTTCTCTTCAACCCGCCACTAACCCCCCTCTGACGACTTTCTTTATTTATCTCTTTTCAACTCTCTTTCTGTCCCTGCGTCTCGTTGTCTCATCTCTCACTCTTTCTCTTCGTGGAGCTGATGGCGGCGGCTGGGTTGTGATCCAATCACAAGCTGGCTGCAGCAATCACCCTCTGCTGATTGGTTTTATAATCCTCACCCAGGATCTCAGATGGGAGAGAATCAGCTGGCCACGAAGTGCTGCTCTGAAAGCTGTCATACTGATGCACCCATGTACACACACGCCCGCACATCATAACACACATACACAGACTTTCTTCCTTTCTTTCTGCATCTATATCACACTTCTTGACTCCACATCATTGCTTCTCTTCTCTGTACTGAGGTTCTCTATGACTGTGTGTGGCAGAATAGCAATGATTGAACAACAAAGAGGAAAGCAGAGAATTCACTCACCTAAAGTCATTCTTCATGTGTGCCTGTATGCTTTCAGCTTCACTGTATGTATGTGGGTACACGTACAATAATAACACGAGCATCAGTATATCTTAGAATATGATGCAAGACTGCATCCAAGCCTTGCAACACCTCGCCAGTGCATGAAAAGGAAAGGATGAGGTAAAATACAAGTGAAGCTATACACACTCCATCCCAGAGTCCCAGCTCAATAAGCAGAGCTTTAACTCTCATATTTAAACATCCTGAGAAGAAAAGCTAATCTTCAAGGCACAACATCGCAGCTAAATCCCCATATACTCACAGGGAACTATGCAGGTTTGATTTGCCTTCTAGCATGGATAACCATATGAAACGGGAAAATGTAATAAGTCAATACACACAGGTGCTGTTCATTGAAAAACAACAACTTGTACGTAAACACACACAGGAGTGTCTACAGAAAAAGACCAAATTCATATCTCTGTGTGTGTTGGGTACTTTTGTTCCCCAACTCCCACAACATGTCCTCCATAATCTTGCATATGTTTTTTGGAGAGTTAATACTAGATGCAAAGCCTAGACAACACTGTGTGTTACATCCTATATCCTGTGTTCTGCATCTTGCATTTTAAATATTATTTTTTCCTTCTTGCGTCGAGTCTTACTTTCAGTGTTGTTCATGATGTTGCATTAACCCATAATACACAGTTTGTCCTACAGTATTTAATGTGTCCTTGTTCTACACTTGTAGAGTTGAATAAGGACAAATAAGATCTTTATACCTATCTTGTGAGTGTCTTCTGAGGTGTCTATCTAAATAGTTGTTCAGGTGTAGAAGTATTCATCGTAAATATTCTGTGGTATGTAGCTGCAAAGACATATTGGTGTTTTATTAGCGTACAAACATGAGCCTCGGTGAATGCAATGGACTCAAAGAAGTGAATATTTGTGAACATGTTTTTTTGTTATGTTTTTCTTTAACAGTACTTCTCCAAGAATCATTCAAACTAAAGCCATAGTCAGGGGACAGCTCACAGGAATTCATTATTACTGCCAATGATCTACAGGAGGTAATACTTTGGTGTGAGAAACCCAATTACCATCCTGTATCCCGTGACCTGCATTTGAAGCATCTCCACCTCTGAGCTGTGATATTTTTCACTGTGTGTCACCCACTATGCGACACAGCTCAGAGTTTTTCCTTCCTACACCTACACACTCTCATCCTGTGTCCTATTGTTTTTCCCCCCACTTTTTGATTGATATGTTTCTGGAGTTGCTTTTCTCCCAGTTTGACACATTGTCATGCAGAATAAGGGCCAAGAAGAAACCACTGCTATTTTTTTTTTTAAGCATGTGTGTGTGTGTGTGTGTGTATGTGTGTGTGTGTGTGTGTGTGTGTGTGTGTGTGTCCAGACCATGACTTTCACCTGACAACATATCTTGGCATCTCATTTAAAATGTCTTAATTTCTCCCAAAACAATAACGATGAAACATTGCATTTGTTGATTGACATTCTGTTTTGTGCTCAATTAATTATAATATAATTATATTCCTTCACAGTCAGGTACATCTACCTTTGATGCAATGGTTAGCTTTCTGTTTGTAATACATGTTATTATGCAATTATACCAATTAAGTATTGTTGTCCAATCTCTTTAGACATTTTCTACCAGACTTTACTAAAGCGTGGGTTGGATCCATTTAATTATCATATTATAATAACTAGAGATGTTTGTGAACAAAGTCTAATGAACTCTAATAAAAAAAAGATTGAACACTGGGGTAGAATAAACTATTTTTGTGGCTTTATTAAAGAAAAACCTGTTAGTGTTAAAAAGCTTTATTGAGTGAATCCTTCTTACAGAGAAGCTTTCAAATTCTGTCTTGATGATTCCAGGGATCTGAGCACAAATAAAATGCATTGAGAGCCTCTTAAAAAAGGAGAAACTTGTGTGTCAAGCCACAATGTATATTTACTTTCTACATACACAAATACATACAGATCTAAGTGATAAGTTTCTGTAGTTTGCACCCACTTTTTAATACTGTTAAGGGGCATACAGAGAGACACATCCAGTCCCAGAGCTTCACCATTAGCTCAGAGTGTGTGTCGACTGAGGTGAAACCAAGTCACTGGGAGCATCCTTCATTTCAGGACTGGAGGGAGAGAGAGATAGAGACTGCTAGGCAAAATCTTCTCCTCTCTTACATACACATGCATACACACACTGTCCCCATGAGGTCAGCAGGATAAGCTAGTTTGGGGAAGGCATGTACCCTTCACTTCCTGTCAATGACAACATGGGCTGGTAGCCGCTACGCACCACTGAGTCTAAATCACCGTCTCTCTCCTCCTGTTTTTGTCTGTTTCCTCACACTGTGTCTATTCCTGACCCACCTATAGTCCCCAGTCATTTTGCAACCCCACCTCCCCCCAAAATCTGCCTCTCAAGATACAATTTTAATGATTCCCTTGGGGTAATTTGCTTTTTGCATTGGAAATAAACAGTCACAAAATGTTTGGGTTTGTGATTGTTTGGGGACAATCTGCTACCTCATTCTAGCTGTTTGCGAGGCTAAGTTTAATTTTCTGGGCCGACAGTACTTTTGTTAAACAATTGATTTTATTATGTCCTTGTACGTTTGGACACCCTTGCGGTTCACATTTCCCAGTGTCTCACTGTGTCAATATTCTTAAACAGTGGATACCAACCATGTGTGGGTTAAATTTGTTTACATGGCACAGCTGGAATGGATGTGCAGTCAGCTTGGTTTACGCTCATTTTTCTTGTTAACGACATGAGAGTTAAAGTTGGTTTTGAAACATAACAATCAGATCCTGGGTACAAAGTATTTTCCATTAAGCAACAATAAAGAACAAGATAATTAAGAACTGTCAAGGAGAAACATATATTTTCAACAACGCACCATATTTGCATGAACAAATAGACATGAGGGTGTTTGACAGAAGCTTGTTTTACTCACCCATCTTCTATGTCACTGTTCCTTCAAGGCTCTAATCACACAGGGGACTCTCATCCTCACTCTGTCTTTTACTGCTTCAGTCTCTCTTTTCTCAAATGTCATGTTTTATATATATATATATATATATATATATATATATATATATAAACCCCTCTACACATTCCTCTGTCCCTTGGCTATTGGTGGATAAAGCCCTAAAGACACTCCAAGACAGCTGGCTGGGACACATTTCACTTCCTCAGCTTCCTCTGCTCATTTAGGTTCAATTCAATTTTATTTATTTAGTGCCAAATCACAACGGGGAACTTTCTATATGACTGCTAAAAGCTCTTTAAAAAGGAGCTTATAGTAGCATTTGTTAATCAAATGTCAATGCTTGACTACACTAAATGGCTGGGGACTTTTTCAGTGCATTTCATTGTACCATTATATTCCCTTTTAATATGTTGGTGTTTCTTTAATCTAACTGTGTAATTAATAACATATCACCAGTTTTAGATTTAGATTTTCAATAATATATATGTTAAATAAAGTGTCCGAGCAGCTATTCTAAAGCTTTGGATAACTCATTAGGGTGTCTAATTTCAGAAAAACTTAATCATCCATCTTATGATTTCTCTTCTTTTTGGATCATAGTGTTATTTACATTTCTTTCTCTAAGTGTAAATAACTAGATTTAATTAAAACGAGTCAAGATAATATGTGTTTGATGTGATACCTAAAGAGTTTGGCAACATTGTCTACTGAGACTGTAGTGCTAGCTAGAGAAAAGTATGGCATTGATGAGTAAAAAAAGAGAAACTTGATGATACGACTTGACAACAGTCTGACAGAGCTTCGCGTGCTTCTATGGTGGCTCCATGCAGCTACTCAAGGACACTTTGACAGGAAAACCTTCTGGTAGAAGGACTGTGTAGTCTGTAGGGATTTACTGCCAGAGAGGCGTGTGTGTGTGAGTTATGTGTGTCATCCATCTGTGGTTCTGTCAGCACACACACATGCACACACCATAATAGATGGGCATTTAACGATGTCACACACATAGAAGAACCAATAGGTGTGCTTTCTTCTTCAGAGACTTGGCCATAAGCTCGTTCTAATGTGTAAATACTGTGAGAATCAATAATGCATAAGGTGTCTAAATGGAAATAAACACACAAAGGAAAGAAAAAAATGTGTGTGTTGGAGACAATTCTGAGGGTCACTTTAAAGAAGTTTCCCCACAAAGACAGCTGACTTAGATAAACCATTGAACAAAGCTTTGGATGGGTTTCTGTCCCATCGTATTCTGTGTTTTTTATTTCCATCACTGACTCTAAAACATTGGAGATTCCTCTAAACATTTCTGGGCTTTCTTCTGTTGGTCCCTTAAAGTATTTTGATTTTAGTTATGTTTTCAAAAATAATTGATTTCATGTTGAAAGTTCATTTGGAATATTTGATTTCATTTTGAAGGAAGAAAGCCCTATGGTGTTTTACATTGTTTGGCTCTGTACTCAAGCACATTGAATTTCAACAGTAAAATGACATTTGATGAGGTTCAAGGGCTGATGGTAAGCTTTTAGAATGTCTCTGAACATTACTTTAAGGGTGTTTTAACTATTATCTATATGTAGTCTGTAACAATCAAAAACATTGATTCATTGAATGACCTCAATCCAACAGAGCAGTTGTTTTACTTGCTAAATGTCAGACTGAAGGTACAAGTTAAAACAAACATAAATCTGAATTTAAGTGTCCTGATCCCATTTTCCAACCTATTTGTGCTTAACCATTGGGACTACTGTATGCTAAAGTCGGTACAATTCCCAAACTGTTCATGTGATGTGGATATGAACAACTTCAAGTAAGAACATAACCTCATCACTCATAGTCAGAGTTTCATTTAAATACAGCACATTGGAGGGCAGTTGCACTGGAGTTGCTAGCGAGGCTCTCTCAACTGTTTTAACATATTATAAATGACAATGGAAATTATAAAAACAATAATGCACTCAAGGTGAAATTTAACATCAAGACAAATTCCTCGTATGTGTTAACCTATTTGGCAATAAACCTGTTTCTGATTCTGATGTCTGATTCTTATATCAGAGACAATTAACTTAGCTTGGTGGCAGCATGATGTGTTAGGACTAATGTGAAAAAGATTCAATCTGCTGGAACGTACTACAAGTTATCTGAATAGTCATGCCAATGTACGTATTTCAACTGCAACCAATTTGTAAACTAACCAACAGTGATATAACAGTTGTTATAGAAATATGCAGCATATAGGAAATAAATACATCTGCAAACTAATACGAGTCGCTTTTGTGGTAATGCTTGATACAAAAGTTAAATTGCTTTTACATAAAAAGTTGATATTATTTTGTGTAGAACCAAATGTGCACCGACGTCTGTTAATGATAGATATACAGTATTTGCTTCAGACTGCAGAGCTGCACGGAGCTCCAGTTAGAATTTGTTTCCCTATAGACTGTTTATAGGTGCTATATATCACAAGGCTTTCAATGGTAATCACCAATGATGCTGCAATGCCCAACCCATTTAGGTCACTATTCTACTGCCCACGCCACTTTGATGGAGCTACAGTCATTATGTCTCTCTGTGTGTGTGTGTGTGTGTGTGTGTGTGTGTGTGTGTGTGTGTGTGTGTGTGTGTGTGTGTGTGTGTGTGTGTGTGTGTGTCGGTCTTACTCAGCATTATCACTCCATTACAGGTGCAGGGTTTTTCACACAGCCCTCGTTCTGTTGTGCGTTTCTTATGCATGTGTGTGTCTGCATGTGTGTGTGTGTGTGTGTGTGTGTGTGTGTGTTTGTACAGTGTTACTTGCACAACTGCAAACACAGCACTCCACTCCCCTAATACATAGAGCGGTCTCTCCTGACAAGTACACTCAATCATGCTAATTTTTCACAAATACAGCATTATTCAACTGGTGCGGACAAAACTGCGAGTTTACCTTCATAAGCTTTTGTAAAATGTTGACGAGTAACCAGGACATTATATTTAGCTTTCACATCAATTTATATAAACTATTGAAAACTATTTGTAACATTAGAGCTTTTTAATCATGTCTTCATTTGGTCACTGGTGTAGAGTTACTAAGTTGATTCACTCAATACTTTATTTATACAATTTTGATCTTTACTTGAGTATTTCAATTGTATGCTACTTCTACCCCACTACAATTCAGAAATAAATAGTGTACTTTAACCTTCCTATATTTATTTAATACCTTAAATTACTTTTCTCTGCTCTGGGTTAATGATGCAAAATATAATCAACACTTAAATAAGACTTTAGTTACACAAGGATTACATTTACAAGCTACCATGCAGCGAACATAATAAATACAATTAGCCGCACTTTTACCAGCTTGGATCATTTCTAAATGCATCAATATTTATAATCAAAACATTCAATTATTCTGAAAAAAACCTAATCTGCATAATGAGTGCTTTTACTTTTGGCACTGTACGTATGTTTGATGCTGATACTATTGGACTTTTATTTGTAACAGAGTATTCTTCAACTCTGGTAGATATACTTTTGAGTACAAGATCTGAGTTCTTGTTACACTTCCGATTTAGAAAAACCAAAGTTTCAACAACTATTTAGTAGCTACAGAATGATATCCAGAGCTGCAATGAATACACACACCTTTTTCTCATTCCTCAAACTTTATGTTGGGTAACAAGAACACCTTCTGTTTAGTGCCATGCTGCAGTCTGTGACAATGACGTGCAGACCTGATTAATCATCACCAGCAAAGTGATAATTAATCAGGTCGAAGCTTTCTGGGGCTTGGCTCAGTCAACAGCTTTAATTTAGTTTCTGATGGCTTACCAACATGAACCACTACAACTACAAACAGAGTTTATTTCAAATATTAACCACAATGAATTTAAAAGCAAAGGCAAAGAGACCAAATTCAATTTCAGTTATATAAACTTGTTTTGTTATGACATGGGTGCACATTATGAAAGATTTAAGTGAAAAGTAAGATAATTCAGTAGACGTGTCTATGTTCAAGCATCACTTTCAAAGTTTTCTGTTTCACCTTTTGATTTTCTTTTTCATCTTTTTTTAACAACCACTTTTCTGTAACTAAACCAAAGTAGCTTGTAGGGAAATTAAATTGAGGGTTCACGGCAGACCAATTTCTATGAGGAGATTAATAAAGCATCTTGAAGAAAATATACTTGCTCTCCTTGAGGACTTAACAATGAATCTATTAAAAACCATGAGTGCTAGGAGAGAACAAGTAGCATTATGCACACACTGCAATAACTTATGTTGTCACACAGACACACACAAAAGGACCACAAGTACCCATTTTCTCCCCAAAGCACTCAAAGTGAAAGGTGAGCTTGCAAGTTTGTCTGCTTTATAAAGTGTGTAAAACCAAACACATATTTACCGCTGAGACCTTCTTAGCTGCTCAATAAAGATGAGTGGAGCTTCACAGCACAGAGTGACTATAAAGTGAAGGAAATTATACTAGCATTTCAGTCTTCCTGTGGAGTCCGAGCACTTGCAATGCAACAAAAAAAAACTGTTCTGGAGATACATTTTGTGTAATATGTGCAATGGTGTATAGTAGTATATTTAAAAACAGTCCTCATAGTTTCACAGTAGCACTCGCCAAGCCCACATGTTGTGGAAGAAACTTGGCAAAGACATTAAAAAACATTGTAATTGAACGTAATCTGGGGTTTTGCAGATGCTAGAATATCAACACTCTGTCGGATGATAGGTTTGGGATATGTGCACAGTTGGAAGTTACACTGATGATTTCACACCCATCAAGTGAGAACAGTGTATCTGAAAAAGTGTCAAAACACAGCTACTAAAAACAATTTTTCACCAAGGATCAAATCATGTTTTAAAATACACCAATTTGTGATAACAAATATAAGTAAATTACAGAAACAGCAATATTTTAATGCTAAATGAACATTTACAGCCCAGGAGAAATAGGATGTAATCTTGTCTCTCCTCCCCTCTGCTATCTACACCTTTTCCCGAAAAAAACTGTCCTCTTTATTCCTATTTCCTTTCATCTGCCTGTACTGCTTCAAAGGTTGCCGTCATGATTACACACTTGGGCGCAGAGAGAGAGATACTGTAGTCATACAGTAGATAGACACCAGGAGAAGAAGAGGACAAGCGGTCCAGTCAGAGGGCAGGAGTACACCGAGGGTGAACACCTTCAAAGCAGAGCAGATGGGATGGGAGATCCTTCGGGTTTCTGGTATAGCCTTAAATCACATTTGTCCGTCTGGTTCCCATTTCATGTCAGTTTTGATATTAAGTAGTTCTTAAACCAGATTGATACAATTACCACAACCCCTCGGCAGAATCTTTATATAGACATTTTTTCAGTTTTAAAATCTTAAACAAATACTAAATGAATTCTGACCTCCATCCATTTTTACGAGAAAAACATCTTTCGGCCACACGTCTTTTATGGTAAAAGCTTCCTAGTTTTGGAAAATCCTTTCTCTACTCATTACACACACACTTACTCATTAACATTGGTTTTAAATATGGTGTATTGTCCTTTCCAAAGAAAAGACTATATTTATGATCAAATTGGATTCTTTTCAAGATGTTTGGTTGTTAATTAAGAAAAAGTTAATATAAATGACCACATTTTGAAGTGGAAGATGAGCTGGATCATTTGTCAGTAGCTCAATCCATCTTCAATCTTCAGTGAAGATATGAATCCTTCATTGAGGAAGCAATGTCATGTCCTTGCATGTCCTTCACATGATTTTGCTAGCGGATTTACAGGAGATATGGCATACCACTGTTGGGTTTAATTTTCCTTAGATTTGATCTTTTCCCATCCAGCTTTAAATATTCTATAAAACATATATCTTTACCTCTACATTTTCAATGGATAAAAGTAGATTTGGTGGGTGAAGTATTTGTGGGATGGATTTCATATGTATGTCCATGAATTTTAATGAGCACATCAATAGAACAACTGAGCTTCAAGATATTTATACACATGCATGGAGGCGTCCTATATATGTGTACTACATATACAGCACATGTATGTAGATGAATACATGTATATCTTTGAGATAGGAATGACATGAGCTGGAATGCAACAGGAATGTCATGATTATATTTGCCTCAAGACACAAGGGCTATCAGGAGAGACCTGGGTGAAGGGGAATCCATAGAGTGCTATAGTAGTTAATTCAGGTAGTAAACATTTGATGGACATATGATTGGCTGATAGCAAATACACTTTGTTGGTGAGTGAGGTTGACATGCTTGAGAAGCCATCAATTGAGGACACTATCTGTTTAGCTTTTGGGTTTTAGACAGCTCTTTTCTAGAAATTAAGACTGAATCAATGCCAATCGGGAAGCAGGACCCATCTGTTAAAACAATTCTGTAAAGTAAACATCTCACACTGACTGCTAAAACTATCACACATACAGAATCACAGACAATAAAATATCATGACTTCAAGGACTGTGTCTGTGTTGGCTTAAAAGTTGAATTGGCTACAATCAATATTTTTACATGAGCAATGGATTGCGGGAATATTCGTACTGTATGTAAACAAAGGGTTGTTACCGGGACAAACCTCATCTATTGATTACGTTTTTTTTATATGCTTAAAAAAGTTTAGTTGAACTTTAATTGGGATTATTAAATCAAACTTTGACAGTAAACATTATTTTTGTGTGATGCATTTTCCTCATAACCACACGCATGAATACCTAAATCAAGCTTAACATCCAAACTCTTATGAAAATAAATGCTTTAACTATCCATAAGTCACGTCTATCCACTCCCTTTCATCTAACCACACAGCTCTCTGTTTTTGCATGATTTATTCTTTAATCGTCACTTCAAACAGAACATACTGTACACACACTCAATTGACAACAATGGGAAAAGGCCTCTGTGTTCCTCATATTAGGATAAACACAGGAACAAAGCAAAAGCAGCAAACACTTCATCATGTCCAGTTATAGAGCTGTTATTTGGCAAAGTATGTCCTGTTATTATCAGAAGATAAATAGCACTGTAGAGAGCCCTCTAGTGGCCAATCATTAATTTTGTTAAGTTAATGCAGGTTATGCAAGACTTGGTATTCACAATGGAAAACGGTCTATTTAAGCTAGTTGTGTATTCATTTGTACAACACATATGTTGTGATCAGTAGAAGACATCTCACCATATGGGGAATCAAATTTATGTTTAAAACAAGGAGAAGCCTCTAATCTGTAATTAGATGGAGCAGTTCTTCGTTCGGGTGATATCGTTGGAGGGTTGTTGGATGGTGGGAAAATAGTTCTAGTTCCAATATGTTCACAACAAGGAATAAAAATGATATTGCAGGTAAGAGGAAATATATGTATTCTTTTAATTTTTTCTAAATGTAACCCGCAGCTACAATGAATAAAAAACATTGATGGTGTGCAAGAGTGACAGAGTTACTGATGATAGGCAGACATGTAATTTTAGTTGCACATTTTAATGAACATGTTTCCCACTGTGATGGATTTAGATCTCCACCTTCCAGCGGGAGCAGACAGATTTAGAATGCAGAGAGTGACGCAAACAATAGCAGATGATATCTCCATCTTGAAAATGTCCCAGTGGATTGTCACTATGTAACTAACAATATCAACAAATTAACACTCTGCTGTCAGGTGATGAGGAAAAGACAATCAAAAGCAAGTGATATCCCAAAATCCTGCCACTTGAATATCTAACAACGTGTTAAAAACGTGTTATATAAACTACAACATAGATAGCTTAACTCGGCTCCAAGTAATTGTGTTATAAGGGAATATTTATAAACAACAATATAATAATTCTATGTAGACATGCATATCAGAGTGATTGTATTCCTTCAAGCAGCATCTGATTAATCTTGATCCTCTGAGTGTAGAGCTTTGTCAGGATTCATATCTCTTTCTTCATATTTTACTGTGCTTATCATGATCAAACTGCAGTGACATTATACTGATGACAGGATGATAATATAAGATTCAAACAAAGTGCAAAAAACTGTGAAATATTCTGAACTCCGACAGGGGGAGATAAAAAAGAAGATATATTTGATCAACATGACATTTTACAGATAAATGCATCCTTGGAATGCAGGGAAAGAATGCCTAACATTATGAATAAAATAAGACTCTGAATCTAGGACTAAATGCGGTAAATCAATGCTATGCAGCTGTCTTTACCTAGTAAAGTAAAATGGCATGTAGTGTCAGAGCTTAAAATGATGAATGGACACAATTCAAACATACAAAGGGCCTTAATGTAAAAGTGTGGGAGGGAAAGAAAGATGAAGGAGACAGACAGAGGAGAGGGAGAAGGGGGGAAAAAGATAAAGGCACATCAGCAGGATAAATACCCTGATAAATCACAGTACGGGCAGAAGCTGTCGTATAAATGTATCCCGTGCCATTGTTCCTCTCTGTATCTCTCTCCACAGTTGGTACAAAAAGTGTGTATGAGAGAGAGAGGGATGATGAAGATGACCCTGGTACTGAATGGCTACTTTGATCTATACAGCAGCCACAGACGTGTGCACACGTGCCATATCCATGCCACTACGACGCAAAATATTCCCTTGACACATCTTCACATACACGCAAGGCATTGGGTAATTGGGGCCCCCTGGGGCCGAACTTGGGGCTTAGGTGCCAAGGGCGCGGATTCCTTAAAGAGAGCCAGATAAATCAACCTGTAATAAGCCAGCAAGCATTGAGGCTCTATTTACGACCGCTCTCTCCACAAGGCCAATGCCACAAGCTCAGCTGTGGTCAGAAACACGCACACACACTCACACACTCACACTCAATCTTTATCAGACAGAAGACCCCCCAGATACACAGGCCCGCATAACTTTATGTCAGGGGAGAAAAAAAAGCTTCTCCTGTAATGTGATATATTCAGCGTTTTTCATCAGCAGCTCCTTTTTCCTATTCAGCCATAATGGAGGAAGGATTGCAACTAAATCCACCCCACTGACATACAGACACACACACACAGAAACATACAAAGTGGATTTCAGGCAGATGTACAATGGTAGCTGGAGCTCAGCTCAGCACAGCACAGCACAGCACAGCAAGGAACAGTATTGATTCATCCGCAGAAAGTCACCTTCCCCTTCACCCCACCCCGGTCGGCGCTTCAGGGACCCCAGTCATTACACTCAGCCAATTTGTATGGCTGTTGTTATTATTAGTGTTTCTCCGGCACAGCGCTTTGGTCTTGGGGCACGGACACAACTGCTTTATGATGCCGCGCCTAATAAACATCATTGTGATTTTCCCAGGCTAGTAATTAAGTGTGGGGCTAATTTGTCATAGTTAGTTAGAGCGTGGTGCGATGCTTGGATGAGGGCTGCCTGGGAGGGGTACGGTGGCTGAGAAGGAACACACACACACACACACAACACACACACACACACACACACACACACACACACACACTTCGTTTATGCTGCATTGTTTCATTGCTGCTTGCTGGTGGCATGGCAGAAGGCCATTGCATATCAAGGTGGGCCAGAGGTTTCTCCCATAAAAACTTAGATTTTGACACATTTGTGCATAATATATCTTTGACTGACTATATTTATTTGAGAACTTAATGCTTCGTGTTTTGGGTTATTTAAACTCAAACAGGATGTTCTAAGGGTTACATGCTGTTGTACGATGTGAGAATAGGCTATAAACAAAATTACTTGACAGTTTGTGAACAACACAGACATCTAATCTATGACAACACAATTAATAAAAACAAAACTGATTGAGCTTTTTTGAAGTTCAGTTTAGCACTGATCTATTACCATATACTGGGCAAATGTTTAATTAACTTGATATTTATTAAATGTGCTGACAAACTAGTGTTTCATCTGGGATGTCTCTTAAACTGAATAATCCTGACTGATAGAGTTTTTAATTTTGTTGGATGGGTTGTGTTTTTCTCAATATCACATCCTTAAAACAGTGTGCAAATATGTCAAGAACAAAGTGTCAAAATGTGCAGAAAGAATTGTTAAGGAATAATAGGATTAATATCCTTAGATAAGATCATCAGCAGCTCATTCACTTTTTTGCAGACAAAACAGTGAAACAAGCATGACTCATAATTGTTAATCATTTTGGGAGTTATTGTCTTGAAATAGAAGCTTTAATGTGGACACATTTGTGCTGCCAGTGCTCATAAAAGGCAAGTGATAAAAGTTTTGTAGTGCAGGGATTGTCAGATGCTACATTTCAAACTCATTTTCTCAACACAGATTGCCTTCGGACACAGTCTTTATGGAGTAACAACATCATTGTACTTGTGTAAATTATAGCATTCACTACACTGTTATTTCTAACATGATCAGAGACATGTGAAATAAAAAGACATAACAGACGAGGGTGTCAGTGTCAATAATCATTTCGTGCCCCCAGTTGGTCTTTGACACAAGCAAATTAAATATTCATTATAAAAATAAAGAATATAGGAGACAAGCCTTAGTCCCCAGGTCTGCATTGGTCTCCCTTTTTATTTTACAGTTAATTTGATTATATTTAAAGATCTCTGTGGTTCGTCTCCCTAATATATTTCTGATCCCTAGGTATAGGAACCAAATGATAGACTAACATTTCAGGCAAAGGAAGAATGGAGATTGTGGTTTTACTTTTCTAAAACCTTTGAACAAAACCTCTCTTGGTCTCATTGGAGCCATTTGGAAAATATTTTTACAAACTGTTTGGCATCTCAAGACATTATTACTGAAGTGATTTAGGTTGTTTGTTTTCTTAAGTTATATACGTTCAAGCATTACTTAGATTGGAATTTAAAGTATATATTTTTAAATAACTTGAATTCAGCGAGTGTTAGACTGACTGAAGTGATCTACACTGTCAGATGTTACAATTTGATATAATGAACTACTGACTAATAGATAATGCGTGTGAGTTCTGCTGTAATGGGTAGCAATCTGGAGCATACTGCACCAACACCTTCAGGTGTACCATCAGATCATCGTTTTTATTAATCTTTCATCACTACACACTATTCTGCACACCATTAACTCTGAGCCTTCTGTGTGCATGGTGTAATAAGCCTGCATGCCAGGTAAGCACATTCTCAAAATCAATTCAGATTTTGATGAAGTCTCAGATTCTGCACAGAGTTGGCATGTCCCTGTGGTTTGCACCGCTTAGTGGAGAAAGAAGAAGATGACAGATGATGGTGATAAAGAAACTGATTGTTACAGCCAAGGTAATCAGTGCTGTATGATTCTGACATTACACCAGTTATACACAGGTTCTGCTATAGTAATCACACATACACGGTACACCATTTACCCCCCAGTTATGCATGGTTTACTTTGTTAACACAAAGACATGCACACTCTCATATCATCCTTGATTTTGTGGATGGTGGCATATTATCCTTGCTAAATTTCTATATCTGCCTTTAGAGCATAGAAGCAAATGAAAATGATCTAAACACTTGCAGTCATTGCCAAGTCAATAATCAGCATTCCCATCGCCAGCTCCTCCCACGTTATTCCATATCATCATGCAGTTCCCAGATTGTTAGCTTTACCCATCGGGCTTTGCATTTACAAAAAGACCGTCTGATTACAGCCTCTCAAGTTGCTGCAAGAATGTTCTGATGCGTCGCCGCAACTCAGAATGCGATCTGTCTCTGATTGCTTTCAGTGACATACACAATTACCCAGCTGCTTCATGTGATTAAAGCAACTCTCCTGTTCCTAGGCCATTTCCTTCTTCTTCCTCCTTCTTCTCCATTGCCTCTTTCATCCACCTGTCCGCCCCTTCTGACAACATATTTCCAAGATTACATAATGCAATATACTTCTGAAATCCCCCTTGTCCTTATGCTGTACGCACACATAGACACTATTTTTTAAATAACTCGTTCTGACCTGACTGCAAAAACATTATAACACTGAGGTGATACAATTATGCTTTTTTTACTTCATAAAATAAAATATAAGTTCATTTGTAAACTCAACCAAATTGAAGAAAAATAAAAAATACATAAATTAAAGTAAATTAAAAGCTGTTGGCTTAAGCTATAGGGGATTGTTTGAAGTACTTTACAATGGTTTGTAATGTTTATTTGTAGAAAATACTAAACAAGTCATCCAAGACACGTCATGACACTTTCCTCAAGAAGAAAAAAAAAAGAAACAGTCAAAGGCCTATTAATCTGACAAACCTTTAATCCTGAAAAAAACAAACAATCAGGGAACATGTTGGGACTTTTGGGGTATCTTTATCGAGCTGTCGGAGCAATGAGAGGTGCCCGCTCAAAGCAGCTAGCTAAACCACTGCTAGAGTCTACCTGATGTATGTCTTGCTCAGGAGCATATGTTGGTGATAAAAGCTTTTTTTAAGATCAATTTAAAATCATAAAGCAAACAACTTCAAGTTTGTAGTTTACACAGTGCACACACACAGGTGCACAGATGTCTGTGTCACTTAATTTCCCCCCTGCAATCTTTATCCTTTGCCCACATGTCTTGTCTGCTAATTCACACTCTTTTTTTATCCTGCCTCCCCTTCTTTGCTCTTTCATCTATCGTCTCCTCACTCAATCGTACTCTCATTCTCTGTTGCTCATTTTCTATCATCTCTTACCCTCACTGTCACTTCATCAGTCTCTGTCCCAATCTTCTTCTGCTCTCATATTACATATCTCCTTTCTTCCCCTTCGTCCCTTCCTCTTTCACTACATTTACCTTGGATGCTAACTCCCTCATTGCACTTTTCCTCTGTTCACATTACCTTCTACATCCTCATCCAGATGTCACTTGTCTGGTGTTTGGGAGGATATGACATGTTCGGTGCATATGCAAATGTAAAAGGGATCCCAATGCGAGGAACGATCATGTGATATTTCCCCTCAGAATGGCTTTGATGCAGATAACGGAAGGATGTAGTCGATGCCCATGAAAGTTTCTAATAGCTGGTAAAACATATTTGACAATTGCGGGGGATGTCAACCTCCCGGTCCTAAAGCTGTGAACGCATAAGTCTGTAGGATCACGGCAGTGCCACGTTTCTGGTGCCGACTTCAAGAACTTGAAATGCACTCATAATTTCCCCTGACTACTTTTGTCTTTCTCCAAATACGAGAGGATTTATTCGAGGCCATGACACCCCCCTGCTGTTAATCCTTATGATGCTTTATAATTCCCCACACAAAGTCTGAGTGAATGCGAGCGTGTTAAAGAGATGATGCATATATCATATGTGCTTGACTGGATAAAACACAAAAATATTGAAGAGCTTTTGCCTGAAAGGAAATGATCACATGCCTTAACTTGTATATGCCACTAATGTGTGTGTGTGTGTGTGTGTGTGTTTCGGTTTTTTCAAAGCAGAACAATCATCTGCACAACAACTCATATACCATGCTTACCGACAAGGAATGTACCATCTGCGTTTTGATGACTTCTTCTAATTTATCTGTGGCCCGCGTACCTTATTACAGAGGACCCTTGATATTCCTCAACAACAAGGAGACATTCATATGGATGACTTATTTTCTGCTGATGGCAACACTATGCTAATGGTATCAGAATTTTCTGTGCACATTTCTAAACAAGCCCATCAGAGAGGTTTTGGTGGAAGTGTCTAGGGAAGC
Source organism: Eleginops maclovinus (assembly GCF_036324505.1). Taxonomy (NCBI): domain Eukaryota; kingdom Metazoa; phylum Chordata; class Actinopteri; order Perciformes; family Eleginopidae; genus Eleginops; species Eleginops maclovinus. Next base: position 16,032,718 of record NC_086355.1, on the reverse strand, counting down.
ATGTGTGCAAAAGTATATGTATGTACAAGCATATCACTGGAGTCGCAGGAAAAAAAATTACCGCAGTAGGCAAGATTTCCTTTTTGGCTTGCATGGTTTTTCCTTTGAGTTGACCTTATGCACATTTTAAATCCTTTCAAAAAAACACAGCAGGTTTCATATAGCAGCCTATGTGTTAGGCCTTTTTCATCAAAACATGTGCCTGTCTGAAGCCTCTTACATCGTCATGGTGTAGCCGTGCGGTATCAGTGTTTGCAGGACTCAAACATAAATTATATAAAAAATGCATATTAATATTAAAAAAAATATATGAATAATACAAATAAATTAGCATACCTAATTACAGTGAATACATTATGAATCTTTAGGACCATCTCAAACACCCTGTTTCACAGTGATGTGTGTAATAACTGCATCAAAAGCCCTGAACTACAGCTCCAACACAATCAGTTCTACAGTGTTAGCAGTCCGGGTGATAGACTTGAGCATTACTGTATTAGTTGTGCAATGACAGGAAGGGTATGTACCATGTAAAACCCTATCTGATCCCACTACATTTTTGCAAGTGTATACACATTTGGTGAAGTTATATTCATTTGTCTGGTTAATTTCTCAACAAATAGTGGCCTTCTAACTATCAACTGTGCAGTGACACGCTAGCTCTTCTATAGTAAGGGAGGTCAGACACACAGGTGTAAGGTTGCAGAAAACAAACCTACCTTTCGCAAAACAATCTATGAAATGTTGTTTTAAATATTATGTATACACTTAATATGTGACTTGAGGAATTGTGAAACAAAAAGAAACTGGACTGAAGATGACTATTTTTAACAATGATTTAACATTTATTCCACAAAACAACCAATGATAAATCTAAATCAGATGTATTCCTTGCAGAATTAACTATTTTAGATATATTTCCCGCAGAAAAATACATGAGCTTACTGTTAAATGGATGCTGCAGTTTGTAAAACATACTGGTGTAATCAGTGAATAAAAGTATGTAAAGTTGTATGGGTAAAGGCAACTGACAGTAGTAATTGGTACAGTGTGGGCTATTTGTGTGCATGAATCCTCCTCCTCCATTCTCAACAAAGACAGCAGGTCTTATACACATGTCAGTGATATCTCCTTTGATATAAGCTACTAATTGAGGTGTGGGAATAGAAAGTAAGACTGTATGGCATGTGAAATGACTTTATTCAAAATACCGCGTAACTTGTATAGTGAGAGAAGTGGGAATATGAATTGAAAAGAGATGACTGAAGTTATGGAGTTTATTAAGTGCCTACAATTAAATACACGTTGAAAAATGAAACCTTGAATTGGTATTATCCACAAATACAGTGGATTGTTAACCATATAACTATAATATATTTCTTAAGGACAACTTTTTAAAATACTTTTCAACTTTTGCTGAATTTAATTTAAATTGCAAGACTTTTACTTTTAATAAAAAATTGTTCAACCATGGTATTTCAATTTCCAATGGGAAACAACTAAAGGCCAAACTGTTATATATTTCCATTTTTTTTAAGTACAGACCAGGATCATGACTGGAGTGCTCACATCGCCTTTATAGCCTACATACTGTATAACCAGTTAGGTAATCAATAGCTTCTTCAAGCACATAAAAACACAGATTTCAAGCTGAGCGGTAAACTATTTCATCAGGCTGCTTATCACTAGCTGATGGCAAGGAATCTACCTCTTCCCTCAAGCATTGTAAACAGCTGCAGCTGGGTATATTAGTGATCAAGTGGGTCTTGTGTACAGCTCAGGGACCTGCCCAGCCTACGTGCTAAACTGGGCACCCTAATGATATAAAAAGGCTGCATGTAACATTGAGTTACCTGTAAAGGCTCGAGCTTTCCCCTGTGACATGGAATAATGCATTTAATGTGTTTTGGCTGCATGAGAGAATGTATTGCTCCCTGACTCCCACAGCAGCACAAGGATAAAGGGAATGAGAGGGAAAACATTGAAAACAGGAGAGAGAGAGAGAGAGAGAGAGAGAGCGAGAGAGCAAGAGAGAGAGAATGGCAGGAAACCAATAGAATATAGGTGGAGAGAGAATAGTCAAGGGAGGACAGCAGAGGGAGGAGGGAGAAAACAGAAAACACAGTGTTTGCAAATCACAAATTAAAAGCATAAGTGTTCCCGTACAGACCAGGGCCCCAGAGGAAATATAGACCTTTCAGCATAACATTTTTTATTTGGAGCAAGTAGGCAGGGAGAGACAACCTCTCCTTGGCCTATACTATCATCATTTAGAGCAACAGTTAAGGATGCAAGACTAAAAATACAACAGCAAAATTCACTGTAAGGTCATTCTGTATTTAACTTTGACTTTCTCCATCTGCATCAAAAGGTACAAATCAAAACAGTAACAATTTTGCTATGAACGAAGAGCTCATAGTATAAGCTCTACAATGTTGTTGAAAAGTAGTGTGAAATTGCCAGAAAACAAGAATAAGTTATAGGCTTTAGCAAGTTGAACTATTCCTACCTTTCAATAAATGGTTTGCTTGAATGTCATTTGTAAATTAAGATCTTTGACACACTGGGGCGAATGTATGCTGTATACTGAAAGTACTGTTGATGTAGTGGGGGGTGTATTTCTGCCCAACTTAAAGCAGAATGAACCTTTTTAACATCACAGTGTTGCAGTCAAAGGGATATAACACAGAACTACTGATAAACATCTAGTAAAATTCAACACTCACCACCCTGATCCGTGCTGACTGTGATGATGGCGACCGGGCGAGGGAAGGAACTCATATCTGACACACCATTCAGGGACTCGATCTCAAAGGTGTAGTTGGCATGTGCTGAGAAGTCCATGACAGTGACTGTGGCATTGGTCAGGCCTAACGGCCGTGGTAGGTAGCGAAGCTCCTCTTCACAGAACTGGCACTGATCTGGCTCGGGGCCACAGCGTTTGCACAGGACGTTGTAGGTAAGATCCCGGCGACCCCCGGTGTCGCTGGGAGGGGACCATTCCAGCATCAGAGAGGTGTCGTTGAGGTTAAACATCAGATTGCGGGGAGGAGATGGAGGGCCTGACAGAAGTAGGAAAAAGGAATGAAAAGCTAAAACAGTCAAAAGGTACTTTCACCTGTGGGATTTAAGCAGTATAGCATTTTATGGCTTCTAAGCCCTACTGGCAATGAAATAATTTCTTCTATTCTTTTGAAGATCAATAAAAAAGCCTAGCAGCTGAATTTAGACCCAAGTGAGGGCTCACATGATGTTAAATACGGATTTTATTCTGACCTGCTTTTGTTCCTCTCTGAGTGTATTCCCTCCCCTGCTTTTTTCTGTAGTATTACACATCCTGCCACTTTTCAATTACAACCGCTACAGGATGTCCAGGAATGGTAGTTTAAAGGTCCCTTATTATGCTAAATGCACTTTTTGCTGTCTTTTACACATAAATATGTGTCCCGGTGTGTAACGAGACAACCCTCTCTCTTTTCCTCCCTACCCACATCTCTAAAAACGGGGGTACAAACGAGCTGATCCAGATTTGCTGCCGATAAGACGTCACAACCAAAATGTGAGCTGGCTTTACATTGAACTCGGCAGCGTCTTGCCCATGTGACACGTCTCAACCTATCGTCCCCAATATACAGTCGCGAGCTGAGTACCCTCCGCAGCACCTCTGTGTGTCTGTGTATTTAGCAGGATGTTTGCAGGAGGGACTTAAAGTTGTATATATAATACATATAATGTCACTGTTCTAGTGGTAAACACTGAGAAGTGTTTCAGAAATAATGCTTGATGTGGTTTTGAACATAATATGGCGTTTAATCACGGCAGCGTTTAGCTGAGTTTCTCCTTTCGAAACCTCTCTCTCCAGAGAGAGAGATCATGACGCTCCAAAGAGGCGTGGCCATCTTCAGCTCAACTCAGTTTTAAAGCGACAGTCACAGAATCAGCTCTTCAGGAACAGGGCTGAAATAGAGGGGTATGAGACATGCTACAGTGGGTGTTCTGTTTGGTATTTTGAGCAAAATACTTCACAGACATGTTTTGTATAGATATTGCCCTACAATATATTGTTCAAATATAGCATAATAGGAGACCTTTAAATAGAAAACAGAATTTGGACTACACAGAATCCTGTTGGTCTCCTATCCTAATATGGTCCAAAGCTTTTTACAGTGCTTCACACAGATGAAGTCTTATCACCAAAGTATTTTTATTTTGCTAAGCTCTAAACCTTTAAAAACAAAACAACTTGAATCCACTGTTTGCCTCGTTGTAATGGAATTGTTGGACGCTTTCATTTTACACCAGTGTTTCTCAAACTTTTTCAGACCAAGGACCACTTAACCAATAAAAAAATACTCACGGACCACCTAACTCCCCCAATATCCCAAAACAAGATTCAAGATTCAAGAAGCTTTATTAATCCTGAGGGAAATTAAGGTGCAACAGTTCAATACAAAGAAGGAAGGAGAAATATACACTAAATATAACTAAATATACACCAAATATAACTAAATATAAACTAGAATAAATACAATAGGCCTGCTTACTACTCCAACAGTATATTACAAATTACAGCCTAATAATAACAGCTTTATGTGACCTTCTCTATATCGCTCGTTCACACATTAAATCAACAATACAAATACAACGGATTCTACAAGCATTTCGTTCACATGCGATTTAAACTGTAAATGCTGATAGATTTTACACATCATATGAAACATAGACTACATTTATTACTGAGTTTATGTCCGAGCGAACAGAGAGATACGCAAAATGCACCGCATTTAGTACGACACAAACTTCTGCTGTGTATTTTCAAAAATAAAATACAGTAAAACTATGGTTGCAGGCCCAAGTTTAACAAGAATTTAACAATAAACACAAGGTAACTTTTTACACTGTTACATTTACAAATAGCATTGTTTACTCACTCATACACTGCGTGTCTCTGTTGCTACCTAATGGGAGGAATGGTGCTGCTTGTGCTGAGACATCAGTGAAACAATGTCTGGATCCAAACTGGAAAGTTTTAGTCTCATATCACAGTCCACATTGATCCTGTTACGCTGCTTTGTTTTCAGACCAACAAGTGTAGAAAAACCAACTTCACAGTTGTAGGTGGTTGGAAACGGCATCAACAGTTTCAGAGCAGCGTCAGCCAGCTCTGGGTGCTCAGGCTGGACTTGGACCCAAAAGTCCGTCAAGCTTTTCTTTCTGAAAGTCGTCCTCAGTGTCCCATCAGATAAGAAAAGCACAGGACCCAAAGTTGACCCCTGATGTACACCTAATCTAAGACTGAATTCTAAATGCTCTTCCTAAATATTAACAGACTGCTAATGTACACAAACATTCACACAGTTACATTTCAGCATACATCCGATAATAATAATGCCCTACCCAGTGCTTAATTTGTAAATCATAAGGTGCCGGAACGCAAAGTACATGACAGCTCAGGGATGACGAGACGCGTACAGGTCCCGGAACGTATACATAAAAGGTGCTGAAAACAACATGAAAATGTCCACTTGCAACGCTGTGGGACATACAAGCCTCGATTTCAAATAGTATCCATGGTATAAATGTTATGACGATAATTTACAATTATTTTAGGATAGTAGCCTACGCACAACGCACAACAACAACACATCACCACAGGTGGGACTTCAGTATACAGCCAGCAATCAATTTCTCAACAGGTTTAACGTGTAAAAAAAATATGTATTATTCAAAGATTGGCACGGCGGCCTATTAATAGACAGTATGTTTGCTCACCATATTTAGTTGTTTAAAACACCCCACATCACGAGCATGTCCGGATTGTCCTCCATCTCTTTTTTTCTACTTTTACTGCGTGTGTCTGTGGCAGTTCTGTGTCCTTTGGCCACCCAGGACCTCACGTACGGGACTGGATTGAATTTAGCCAGGGGGGGTCCAACAAGATTTAGGAAGAGTAAAGATGACATGGTGGATGTGAGCAAAGAGCTACGGTTGGGAGTGCAAATCAAGTTCATTTGTGAAAATCCGCGCTCACATTCAGCACTTGCAATTGGAATGCTGTTGACAGCAACAAGTAACTCCATCAGCTCATCGGGGGGGTCTTTGCCATCTGAGTCTCTGTACCTTCTGTAGGCCCGTATGACTGCGCGCGGGTTGGCAATGTTGAAGCGCTGACACAGTGACTCGACCTCAGTCTCTCCATACAGCGCACCTGCGTCCTCGGGCCAGTATTGTGCGTAAAGCACCTTCAACTCCTCAATGAACTTGTTATATCCAGTTTTACCTGGCATCCGGCCTCCTTGAGATAACATACGGTCCTCCAAGTTCTTGGCCACAGTTAGAAACAACTGCTTGGGGTCGAGTGATCTGTCGCTTGATTTTCCTCCATTCAGCGTGATGCCATGGAAAGAGTTTTCCTCAATTCCCCTTTGGCTCAGTTCAGTGTAGCGACCTGGCCGATCCGACATGGCCTCAAGTACCCTGATTTCCCGACAAATTGACTTGTGTGCTGAAATGATGGTAATGTCTCGTTTTTGAAGCTCGACTGAGAGCTCAGATAATTCTTGCAATGCATCGCACATTATGCCTAAATTGTTCACAAACGCATGCGAAGATAAGCGCATAGCAAGCCCACTGTATGTTTGCTTTGTGACACTGTTACGGGAGGGATCTCCTGATGCAGTTTTGAAATGCTTGTAAAGTGCTGGGTAGTTCTTCCACACTGCTTCAACGGTTCTAAAACTTGATGCCACCCATCTAGTGTCTAAAATACGACCTATTTTGCATAGCTGGACATCCAAGCTCTCAGCTGACTCTCTCAGCTCCATTCGATTTTTGTTAGATGTGCTATACAGTGCATATATCTTGTCCATCAATATTTTAAAGTGATTTATAGCACCCATCTCTTTCACTACGTCTGCGACTGCAAGCTCAAGCCTGTGGGCTGAGCAGTGCCACACAGTAATGTTGGGAAACATGGCCTGGAGCCGACTCGCCACTCCGCTTTTACGCCCTAACATAACCGAAGCACCATCACAAGTTACTCCAATGAGGGTCTTAGAGAGAAAATCCTGTGTCAAATGCAGGCGCTCCAGAGCAGACAACAGTTTGTGGACAATACCTTGAGCAGTTAGATCATCTAGCTCTACGAGTTCAGTAAAAATGTTTGTAGGCTTGTCCATATCGGGGAACTGAGCCCTAATGTATATTATCAAGCAGCTCTTTTTGCAAACTGGTTGACTCATCCAGCATTACACTGATTTTGGGAGTGCACTGTACTATTTTTTCAAACAGTTTTCTTTTCATTTCTTCAGAAATATGTTTCTGTATGTTTCCACATGCAACATTGGAATGTAAAATTCTCCCCATATCGAGTCCATTTAATTCTTGGCAATCAATCTCCTGTTCGAAGCCATATGCGGGACGGTGGCGTTTAGCCTCCTTGTACGCCGTGCGAAATACGCGAGCTGTAGTGGCCATCTGTTCAGACTGACTATTAATTATAGATTGTCCTAAAGTGTCCACTTTTGCCTTTTCGAGAATGTTTGCTGCTGCTAGGTGAGCCTTGGTACGGGCATGTTCAAATACCTTTTTTCTAAGTGCCCGTTGCTGTTTTATAATATCTGAAGCAGATGAGGTTACTGTGCATAAAACCCACTCTTTTGCCAGTTTCATCCCCGACGTCTTCTCTGCCCCCAAAGTCCCCACCGCCTTACACGTTGTGCAACCCAAACCTGATTTTCCCCTAAAAAGCCAGGGATAGTAAGTCTGCTTCACTTTTAGCTGAGCTTCTGTCCAAGCAGTTGTGCATCCCATCCCTGACCTGTCGCTGGACGTCCCACACTCCTCTACGCTCTCCTCTCCTACTGACTCTTCCTGCTGTAAGCCTGATGTCGCGGTTCCACTTGCCTGCTCCAGCTGTTGTACCGGGCTAGTTGATGCCAGGGTACCCACCGGTTGCTGTTGGTGGTCCACCTGGCCGACGGTAGCTGGCTCCTGCTCCGGCTGGCGGTGAACCTGACCCGCTGCTGACACGGTGCCAGCCTCCTGCCCGGGCTTGGCTAGCTGTCGGTTAGCTAGCTGGCTAGCTGTTGCGGCGCTAACCTCCTCCTGGTTTTGACCATCAACATCGTCGCTGCTTGTGGAGGCTTTTCTGACTCATTTTGAAGTGTCTATTACCTCTTCCTTCTTTTTGAAGAAAGACAGTAAATTTAACTGTCTTTTTGACATGCTTGCATTTAATTAGTTTCTTCCTCTCTGCGAAGTGCTCCTCATGTGGCGAATTTCAAAAGTGAACGCGTTTGTCCGTTGGTTCAGCTTTTCAGTGCGTCAACACAGATCTCCGACTCTTTCAAATCTTAATCTTAATAAACGACATGAAATTCTTGGGATTTTTTTCTGTAAATTAATATCTGTATATTTTATTTCATTTTAACCATTTTTTTATTTTTATTTTTTGTGAGAGGTACCGGATCTGCCCAAATAGGTGCCGGAACACAGGGTGGCCAAAATGAAGAGGTGCCGGATCCTGTTCCGGCAGGATCCGGCTCAAATTAACCACTGGCCCTACCATAAAACTCCTATTTAAATTCCTCTGGAGCGAAGCAAACATTTATAGGTATTTCACCTGTCTCATGTTTCACTTTGTTGAAGTATTTTTGTGCTCTCTGAATGTGTGTGTGTGTTTGTGTGTCAGGGTAAGCATTGTGCTGTAGCAGGCAGCCAGCTGTCAACAGGGGGGAGTTAAAAGGCCTGAGGGATTTGAACACTCCCATCCTGCCAAACTCACTGTCTGCCTAGACAATGGGATGCTTCCCTCACCTTCACTATCCCTTCATTCCTCTCCCTCCCTACCTTTGCTAAAAATCTCAGAAGACAGGAAAGCTCCTCCTACCCCTCCTCTACTTCTGTCAGCGATTGTACATCCTCTCTCTCTTTATCTCTTTCGAGCGTCCATCGGCCATTATCTCACCTCCTCTATTCTCTCCATCGAGGAGAACCCTTCCACCTCCCCTCCTGCAAAGCAACCCCACTGCCATCAATCAGCTCCCATTCTCCTCTAGGGGGAGATTGGTATCAGCACCCTCTTTCCTTTCTCTCTTCACTGTCTACTCCATCCAGCCGCCTTTACACTTTCTCTTCACCTTTATCTGTCCTCCTGTGACATCCTCTCTTTCTTGCTCTCTACCTTTTTGTTTTCCTTTCTGGCCCTCAGTATTTCATCTCTATTCTTCTTTTCTTTTTTCTCTTAGACGTCAAGCAAACAGTTTTATGTGCTAGCATACAAGCTCTTGATTAAATTGCATTATGTGAGTAAACACAGGACTCACAGCTTGTTAGGAAAGATGTATTAGTCTACACCTCTGTTTGCCGGGTTGTCACACTCCCACAAGCCTTTAGTTAGACACAGTGCTTGTACTGGGAGAAAAAGCAGCCTTAGAGATTTAAGATTTTGTTTACCCTGGAAGATTTAGTTCAACAACTAACAACAACTGTTGAAGAACCCTTGAACTGACACCTAAAACAAGGTGTTGAGCCTGGTGTCTGGAAATGGTGGGTATCTTTATACATTATATTTCACTCAATGCTCACACATAGATCAATTATTAAACCAATTATTAAAGAAGGGATTTAGGCTGGTGTTATATTTGATGTTAACATTTTTAAAATACGGTAGATGCTATGAACCTGGCTGTTAGTCTAATGTCCTCATACTAAAGAGGTTATATCTTGCCATTCTATACTAACCTGTCTGATCAGTAATAATAATGCAAGGTATTTTCAGCACTATTGAATAAAATGTCTTTCCAACAATATGAGACTGCTGTTGCACTGGAAAAGCCTGCAGGTATTAAATGCATAGATTGAACAGAAGCAGGATGTTTCATCATCCGAGTCTAAATTTAGAGATGAAAATATTGCATGAGGAGCCAAGCCAGTCTGAAGATTGTCTCTGCAATCAGTGCATCTCACAGGGAACTGTAAACCCACAGCTTCTCCACAATAACTTGGCTTTGTGTTTCCGTAAAAGACAAATACACTCTTTCACCCCAGTGGAGCTCTCAGACGTGGCCCCCGTCTATCTCAGTGACAGCTAAATGGCTTTTTAATTAAAGGAGAATTAGTCTGGGTAAACTGTAATTTAATGCAAATATGAAGTCGTAATGACAGTCGGTGAATCATCAATGAAGACAAGGCAGCTGAACAAAAGCTATGTAATTCATCCAGAGACTCACTAATGCGGTTTCATACCAGATAAGTCTTGCGGACGAGACTGGATTTACAGCCACAGCTAATTCTGAGAGACCACTGGAGTAATCCACCAGCTCCAGAGACAAAGCAATAATTTACCCAGTATGTTTGGTCTACACAAGTATAGAGATCTTTAATGTGAGGCTCAGACCTCCCCCATGAGATAGATCAAATCATAATAGATGACTAAAGCCTGGGCATCTATGTTGTTATTTGCCTAATGAGTGATAGGTCATAAGTAATTACTAAGCCCCTGTTTGCTGGTATACTCACGTGTGCAAGCCATGGATGGAGGATCTCTCTCCGCCCTGAAGAAGCCTGTCTCACAGCGGCAGATAGCAGCCCCTTCTCCATAGCTGAAACTATGCGGCGGGCACTTTGAACACTTGATGTTTCCAGCATACGCCTTGAAGAAGCCTGGTTGGCATGCTGGGGGTGAGAGGAAGACAATATGTAGAACATTGAGAAAAATGCCAGAACATGTTATTGGCACACAGGCAAGAATACCCATCACGTCCTCATAATGATTCCCGAGCATCATTTACCAAGCAGGCACCAAAAAACAGCAATGACATAATGTTTCAAAAATACATTATTACTTTAAAGTACACATTCCTAAACAGAAGGTTCAGTATTGGAGAAACTGTGTGTTCATAATAATCTCAACTTGAGCATTAACAGTCAAGTTAAAAGTGTTTGGTTTTTTTTAATCAGAAATTCATAATTCAGAGCATTAAGGACCAACAGATTCATGAAAATCAGGTTTTTCTTTTTAAATATGGAAATTGATGCAGCAAAGTTCACTTAAATATAATGACACCATCTGCTCTGGTTATTGGAACTTTTACACTAAGTATTAACAAGTATGATTCATATTCAAAAGGAGAAAATGTTGACCTCTAGAGACACAGACACCAATATTTATGACTTTTAAACATTTTCTTTATTTTATTACCTTGGAATCAGAAACACATGCAATGCAAAACATATTTACCACATATGTTTATTCTCCCATCTTACATGCTTAAAACAGTTTGCATCCTCACATTTCACACAGTTCAAGGCCTGATTAACATTCAATTCTAATGTGTAAATATCAATGAATAATTGATGCTGAGTAATTAAATGTGATTTCAGGAAGGAAAATCACTATGGAAAACTCACTGAAGGTGTTTAGACACATCGTTGGTTAGCTGTACATTTTTGAGAGGTTTTATGTTTCATCAAAAACCCATGTTGAAAATGTTTGAGCCACTGTGCAACTTGCTCTAATGTTCACTGACATTGCCAACATGTTTCAGGACCATTTTCCCTGTGCCAAATTAAAACAAGATATCCCACCTTAATGACTTCAGAAAATATTAACATGAAGGCGTTTGAGTGCATCAGTCTCTCTATTTGAAATCCAGCATCAGCCCTCTGATAGATATTTTTTGTTTGCTTACAGAGGAAATACTGTAGGTCTGTTGAGGATGCTGTCAACATGGCAAACTTCACACCTCAAGTTAACCTTAGCCCGCCTCCTGTTCAATGACTTCAGCTTTGCCTTCAATACAATAAACCCAGTCAATCTGTCCAATAAACTGTTGAACACATTTATTTACTCCCTTCATATGTCACTGGATCAAGAGCTACAGTACTTGTGAAAAAGGCAACATGAGGTTGATGATGAATACTGTAGCCCTTCATCCTGGACATTCTCCCTATACACAAACCACTTCACATCCCACTACAGCTCAGTCACCATTCTTTAATATGCAGACCATACAACTATGTTTCATTACCAACAACAACAATGACCGGTCCTGTGAGCATGCGGGTAGCACAATCGGGCTCTTGTTGCCCTGATAAAAACTTTACACAACACAGATTTTGGATATATAGATATATGTCTCAGGACTGGAGCAACCGCTGACTGATTCAAATTTCTTGGCACACACATCAAGAATTCACTCAAACACCAGTGTGACATGAGTGCGTCAGAGCATTCAAAACCATATAATTAGGAAATATGAACCTTCATTTACATTTGAGCTGAGCACTGTGACGCAATACATCAGTCAAGTGTTAAAACTGAATAAATGAATCATTGCCATACTGCTTAATGTGAATATAGACTTACAGAAATAGCAGTGAAGGTACAATACATATTCAGCTCAGACGTCGGGGGCATAGGATTCAATTGCAGTTTTTTTTCAATCAAAGCTTAAATTCCCCGAACACTTTTCAAACAGAGGGAAGGGTTTTAATACCTTTGTTTGGTGCATGAAAAATGTGGCCAAAATGAGTGTCACCCACCCTAGCGACTGAACTTATTCTAGAAGCCTTGTTTATGAAAGTGTGTAATGAAGAGGCTCTATGTTGCTAATACATTCGCGCACACACAACACATTCATTACTATCAACCAACATTTTTTTTTACATAAAAATTACAGGATGAAGAAGAAAGCTGGGAAAGAATGCAGGGAGTTTGTATCGCCATAGCGCCAAACTAATCAGACTAATTTAAATAAGGAGAAGAAGCAAGGACACTCCTTTTAAACACAAACATGTTAATTGATGTATGTGACTGGACCAGTGTGTCTTGATAAAACACAAGGCATACAAGCAGTTTCTCTTTCGAATAAAATTAACTAAATTAACCAAAGGCTTGCCCGAGTGTACACAACTCATTAGAGATGGCTTTTAATTGCATTTTTCTCAACCTTCAAATTACTTCCACGTCACACAGAGGTGTGAAAAAGCTTCCTGTCTGGCAATATTTCCATTGCTGCCGGTTGACACCAAGCACATCGATTTAACAAGGCAACACAAGCTGAGCAATTTGAAGGGATTCACCTTGAAGCACCAAGTGCCTTTGTGTGTCTCCATGGCTGCCTGTGATAAATGGAGCTGTGGGGAGTACAAGGAAGCTTTTCAAACCACAACTTCTCTGATCACATGGGAACAATTAGGACAGAGGCAAGGAGCTTAAAACACACAGACCACACACATTTGGTGCATACTTTTTCATATTTAGTTTATCTGTACAACAAATGTTTAGACATTTACAAGTTTATAATATTAATGTTTATACAGTTGGAAATGGCCAGCCCTATATGGCCATTTCCAACAGCCAGGACACTGTAATTCGCCTTTTAAAATCCTTGTAAGCCTCTATTGAAATTGAAAAGAGAGTGCACAAACGTGCACCAGTATTATAAGTGGCCTCCCCTATGGCATACCAAGGCTGTCTCTGTCATTAACCTCTGATACAGGCTTGTCCTTGAGTCAAAAAATGTCATTCAACACCCCCAACCCACAGACCCTGTTTTAGACTCTGTCAACCTAATGATGCCTCAGCCCGACCTTCGCTGAACTGAGGGGATGTTCCTCTTCGCACCTTGCAGCGCCCTGCTGCAATCTGTCGGGCCAGACTCTGTTCCAAGGCCACAGTGGAGCTGTACAATGGCTGACCATGCATCACCCGAGAATGGACACACACGTGGTGGCAAGGAGGTTAGCACACATGCTGGTATGCGCACACACACACACAATCTGACAAAGTGCTAGACATGGCATCAGTTGAAGTAGAAGGACCGCGAAACCGTAAACGAAGCCTGGAGATTTTACCTCATGTGCAACATAACTATGAGTATAATTGCAATCGGAACAATAAACCTTGTTATTTCCCTTGAGAATACGAATAGAATTGGTTAGAGTTTGCGTGTTAGGCTGCTGATGGATTAGTGACCAGTGAGTATGACAGCTAAAACAAAAAGGAAAAGGAAGGAGGTAGCAGGACAAAACTGAATGGATGTCATGTGGGTTGCTCAAATGGATCTCTTTTGTACCAATGTTATCAGGGTCACATGTAATGAAATAAATAAAGGTAGATAACCATATCTGTGAAGCCCATATCGAAAGTGAGAGCACTGACATTGAACATGCATAAAGCAATAAATAAAGTGCCTAACCTTCATGAGGCTCGACAACATCTTACATAATGTATACAATGGGTTGTATTAGATTTGTTTATTATACAAACTATGGTTGTCCATATTCACAGAAATTCAGTTTAAACAGTGTTATTGCAAATATGAAGAGGGAAATTGTGTCTGCATCAGCTGTACTAAGGCTTTCTTGACATTGACAGAGTTTAGTGTACTGCATTGTGATCCTTATATCAAAGACTATGAGAGATATTCGAAGTCGAAGTGGTTACCTAGAAGAAACTGCAAACATCACAAAGAATGATGTACGGTATAATAAGCGACACTATGAAATGTATTAAGCTTTTATCAGTCACTGAATTCAAAAACTTTCAAATCTGACCTGTATTCATAAGAAACAGTCTCAATTTTTTATATCTGATGTAACTTATAAAAGGTACTAACACATCGTCATATACGATGAAGGCTTGAAGAATTGCTAAAAAGTTTTACGCATAAATGACAATGCAGTATTCATCATAGACATGGGTCTTATAGAAAGTGCTATAGAAGACAAAACTCAAATCTCTTAAAAAGTATGTTGTGTAGATTCCTTTTAAATAAGACTTCAGATTAGAAATGGGAGAATTTGAGGATGTATACTATACTGTACCCACTTCTAAGGCAAGTAGCAGAGGGTGAGAGAATACTACCCTGACCCACTGGCCGTTGGGGCTCTGATATGACTCAGTCTTCAGCCCAAGGTTAATGAGATCTGGAAGTCATCCAGAACATCTACATCTCAGAGCCAGGCCCTGTGACCCAGAGGCAGCCGGTTGGTTTGTGAGGCTCGCCGCTTACTACTCACTAGACCTTAACAACACCAGAGAAACTGGAAGGCCGATCATGGGTAGGAAAGGACCAGTCTGTCTTCCTCTGCCTGTCTGCCTGATTTTTTATGATATTTGACAGAGATAACTAGAACATGCATCATACTGCATGAAAACAGGTGATGACAACAATTGGTTCAACTTAATTGGTAAACTGTTGGAACAATATCCCTAAGAATTCAACTACAGCCCAAAACGGTTTGTGTCCAATGCCAAGGTTCAAAGTGTACACTATACTGAGGCAGAATCAACTGATGTAGAAGTTTGAACTGTTTTTGATAATAATAATACATTATAATACAAAACTTGTAGAGCGTTTTCACAAGTGCGCAAAGAAGCTGGTTAAACATCATCCCTGGTCCAGATAGTTGTAGCATTTCATTCCCCTACTGAAGCTATCAGTCAAATTCCTAAACATTTCCAAAAAAATGAGGCATGCATGAAACAAACTTGCTTTAGTCTGAACTATTGTGACTTGTTTTAATATTTGAGGGTCTAATAATCATAAATGATTGCAGTTTGACTCAGAGAGGTTCAAGTTTTTTGTCCCATATTGTATTCTTAAAAAAAACATTCTATAAAATACTATAATATTTGATCAGTGGGGATATTTCCAAGGCAACATTATTATTTAAGTGTTATGTGTGTAGGTATGCCATCGCACATGAGAAAATTACACTCTTTGTCTCTTTGGCATGCATAGCCGATGATGTTGGGTTCCTCTCCAGGTGGTCAGCGAAGAAGAACAATTCCAAGAGGAGCACAATTCTGCAGCATTTACTTGCAGAACCACATCAACAAATGTTGCAGAATAGTTCAGCTCTTGAAATCAAAGGCAGTGTGGTGAGGAGGCGAAGCAAAGGATGAGAGATCATTGCAGAGATGGTGGCATAATAGGCGAGATGCAGCCTGGAACTTATTGCATATGAAAAAAAAAAAAAAGCAAGCCCATTTTCAGTTTCAGCCAAACAAATATTACCCTCCTCAGTTTATAACAGCTATGAAACAATACAAATACAAGCCTTATTGCTTTTCCCTGTGATGACACAGTACACATCTTGTCTACACAGATCTTATATATTATCAGAGAAGGAGTGCCTTGTCCTTATCTTTATCCATACATAACAATATTCATCATACTTCACAAGGGGAACCTTATTTTCCTTGCTCATGCGACATCAGATTTGCTTCCAAATAAAACAACAAACCTGCCAATATGATTGACATATGATACAGTACCATGATTCAAATCAGAATACCAGTATTAAGTTCTATCATATATGTGATGCAATATCACTAATCTCACATACAAGTACACATACACTGCCTTTAGTCTTGATACACTATGTAGCCTCTCCTAACACCGAACTCACTCTTCTTCAGCTTCTAAGACCTGGGTTTAATAGATTCACATGTAATCAGGAAAAACATTCTCTTGAAATTTAAATCCCTCCTCTCTACTCTGTGTCAGTGCGTCTCATCAGCCTCCCCTCTCTTCATTAGCTCAAAGCACTGAGCGCTATCTCTGATTTGCACTTGAGGATTAGCGGCCCTCTCCAACACATCAGCGTCAAAGTGTTCAAAATGGTGTTTGCTCATTTAGCGTAAAATGGGTGACTGAAAAAGGAAAGCTCAAAACGCCAAGGGTGTGAGAAAATGTGCTTTTCTTAATTATAATATCAGTACTCATCAACATCATAATCAAAAATCTACATTTCAGCTTTAACACAAAGTACTGTTTCTAAATAAATGTTATGCCATCATTGCAAATCATTCACTTTATCGGGTAAATGCATTTCTTTATGGACCCTTGTGTTATTTTAACTTTGTGATTGGTATTTTGTAGCTGGATGGTTTAATGCATTGCATCAGGGTTTGATAAGATCCAATAACTGGAGATCATGATTGGTGATCACAGGTAATACGCTCTCTTAACGCAGGCCATTTTTGTTAGTAGGAAAAAGCGAATACTATTAACAAAGATAATAAGAGCTAATTATCTCTCCCATTGACAACAGGCAGACTGAGGGTGTTTGAGACGTAATAAAGGATTTGAATCACTTACACTTGGAGCGCAATAAAATCACTGCCTAATGCAATGTCTACTTCTACTTTAAGAGAGCCACGTTTTCGTTAAATACGAGTGCCCTTTCTGCCTCTCCAGACTCCCTCTTCTTCAGGCTGTGTTTTCATTGCGGTACTTCCCGTTCATTCCTGGGGTGTCTTTCATTACTATTTTTACATTACTTGATAACCACTCACCCTCTTTAATCATCTAGACCTTCCTAGCACCTGACTCTACTCCTCTCTGCACACCTGTTTTCCTCATTACTCGTTTTATCTTTAAAGATGGCCATTGTAGTTCTTTTTGTCCAAAAGTTATGTTTACAATACTCATGTGTGAAACAGTTTTTTAAATCCATCGTAACATCCATGTTTACTTCTCAACCAGCAAATCATTGTTAGATATAAGCCCTCACATATTAATAGTTGACAATTTGTGTAACAAAATCTAACAAAACGTATTAACGTTGTTATTTGATATATAGTAAACGGCCAAGCAAATTTCTTCATTCCAAGAAGATTTATTTAAGCAATTACAGAAACACCATGCATCAAATCAAATACAAAGGAATCTATTCAACGTTTCAATATTCACATCTAGTTTAGTGAATTGTAACAGTTCATTTTGAGGGATATAAAAGGGACAAAGACAAATAGAACAGAATTCAGAAAAAAAGAATTAACAATCAGACAAAGAGATGAAGTTTAAAAAATAAAGAAAGCAGGACAGTTAGGGCCATGTTTTCACCAAAGATAGAGCTGAAAGTGCCCATTCAGGCACGGTTATCGCTTATATATCAGTGACAGTATCAGAGACAGAGATCTTTTATGGACTTTACAGAGGTCAGCTTCACTGATCCCTTTATGGCACTGTTTATAGCCACAGAGAGAGAGTCTTGTGCAAAATGATCTAACAGAGTAGTAAACTTCACAAAAGACATCCGATAACTCTGAGAGAGTGTGGAGCTGCTCCCTTGATCTTAACTTTGGAGACAAAACAGTGGGTTGGATGGACCGTAAAGTAGTGTTTTTATAGTCTGAACTTGACTGCTGAGATAATGTCCTGACTGGCTCCAAGACAGCGCTGACCCGTATTAGGATAACTCTAATGCTGGATCATAACTGTAAATCCTGACAGTGTGTATCACTGCCTGGTGGGCATTGGAGCTCATAAACTTCTAGTGGAATGGGACACTTGTTGCCCTGCAAATGGTATGGTATGGTATAGGAATGGTGATGTCAGAAGCTTTCTCAATCTATCTTCTGTACACTTTGGTTCAGAGGAAGCAGTCTTAAAGGAAGAGTCTGATATTTAGGGAAATTTGCATTTTTGTCGAGGGTTAAATGAGACTCATGTCTGTATGGTATATGAGGTACAGCCATTGGACCTTCAGTATTTAGCTTAGATTAAAGACTGGAAATAAGGGCAAATAAAAACAACTAAATCATCATAAAACCCAAACTATTTCTCTACGACTGGTGACACTTGACTTTTCATTAAGGGCAAAAATCAAGTCAGCATTTTCCTTAACCACCTTTTAAGTCAAATACAAGGTGTATGGAACACTAAAAGCTATAGATATGTGACATACTTTGTGAGTTTTTATCATCCCCAGAAGAATAATGCTTTAATTACCAGAAAGTTGAAAAATATTTTCCAGTAATGCTTAATTCAGGAGCAACCCAAACCACAGTTCAGCAGTGTGTACACAGATTCAACAGAGTAAAATAGAATAATATTGCTTTTAATTTAGAACAATAATGATATACATAATCTAAATAACTCTCCATTTATTAATGTATTGCTTGTGTCTATCCTTTCATTTTATTAATAGCTATTCACTTTCCCTTCTACCTCATTTGTGCTTGTTGCTCCCCTCTTTATTTAGTTTATTGAATGCAGATACGAACTGAAGCCACAATACACACATTTAGGTTGTGAATGGTTTTGGAATATAACTTTAAAAGGTTTCTTGGAATAAAAACACGTAGCTACAATAACAAAAAAAGCTGATTCCTTAAAGCACAAACCTTCATGCAAAGCATTTGAAATAGTTTGCCTCACTCATATTCATCCCCCTATTTACAATCTTACTAAGTGTCAATGTTTGTGTGCGCAGAGACGCGTAATTACATTATTTTTAAGGTGTTATGAAAAAGCATGACTTGGCCCCAAACTTTCCCTTCACTCGCTGCCTCCCCTTTCGCATGATTGATGCTGATTGTAATTTTAACACGCTTTTAAATCGACAGCAAATCGTCTTTAGAGGTCGCATTAGCATAAGGGCCTTCTTGTGGAAAATAACAATGGCAATATCTTCTCAAAAACAGCACAAACAAAGGGGGGAGATAATGACATGGCAGCCCTTTAGCAGCATCAACAACAACATAATGGAGCTGGAGTGAAATTAAAATGGATCAGTCAATTTAAATGTCTTTGCTGTTGCTCTCCCACTCTTGATTAATTTTCCTTTTCCTTTTCTTTAAACCTCACTCTCAGAGACTTATGATAACACACTCAAAGCTAAACAAGTGTATGGATATTGTTTTGTTGTTGCTTTTTACATTTGCAAAGATGCATAATACCCATACTGTAAAAGTCACAACAGCACTAAAAGAGAAGTTGTTGTTGACAAAAGGAATTAGGGTTAGGGTACAAATATAAGGACAATCTCAAACTGGACCTGAAAACATATGAAGAGTTATTCAAGTGTTATTTTTTTCCCAGGTATACTCCTTAGACAAGTTAGTACATCGTAAAACCGATTTTCAGAGTCAAGAAAATAAAAATAACGATGAAAGTGAAACTCTATATAGAGTATATAAGTGTCAAATTATATGTCGGAGAAGCAGCTGAAGGGATGTCAAAACATGCAGCCTGATAAATGAAAAAATCTTGCTGTCACATTGGATGTGCGAAAATTGATAAGAGCAAATGCCACTCAGTTTGTCGAAAGGCGACTGTGTGATTACTCTGTTGGGAGCATCAGCTTTCTCTGCGTGAAGCATAATCTTCTTTGGCGTTTAAACATGTGAAAAGACTTGGAAGATGATAGTGATCATTTTTAGACTTCACTGGCAGCTATTAATGGCAAATAAAACTGAATAATTACTTTATTTTTGAAGGTGTATGATAGTCTGACAAGAAGATTATTTGAAGCAATGTGGGCAACTTTGACTGTTCTGGGGACGGCTAAGAGACCATGTATAAAGATATACATTAGATTCATCATATTGTTTTCAATTTGCCCATCCAATTCTGGTTTATCTTGTGTATAAGTTTTGATTGTGATTATTTGCCAGTGAATAATTATTCGTTGCTAAAAAAAAGCCTCAACTATAAACCACCATTGAAATTTAGGCCAATGAATAATACAGAGGCAGGTAAGTCCAGAAGGCCCGTAAGCTATTTGGGATAATGTTGTGTGCAAACCTGCTCAAGAATCAGATCATGCATAACAAACAAGACAGAGGCATTGTTTTTAGTTAAATACCAGCCCATAAACAGTATTTGAAATATACTAAGCATGCATATGGATAGCGATGAAGTGGATTATACTGCCAAGGTGGTTTCTTTGAAACGTTTGTTGATTATACAATCCCATGTTCATCTATATATATATATATATATATATACAGTGGGGCAAAAAAGTATTTAGTCAGCCACCAATTGTGCAAGTTCTCCTATTTAAAAAGATGAGAGAGGCCTGTAATTTTTATCATAGGTACACTTCAACTATGAGAGACAGAATGGGGGAAACAATCCAGGAAATCACATTGTAGGATTTTTAAAGAATTAATTGGTAAATTCCTCGGTAAAATAAGTATTTGGTCACCTACAAACAAGCAAGATTACTGGCTCTCACAGACCTGTAAGTTCTTCTTTAAGAGGCTCCTCTGTCCTCCACTCGTTACCTGTATTAATGGCACCTTTTTGAACTCGTTATCAGTATAAAAGACACCTGTCCACAACCTCAAACAGTCATACTCCAAACTCCACTATGGCCAAGACCAAAGAGCTGTCAAATGAGACCAGAGACAAAATTGTAGACCTGCACCAGGCTGGGAAAACTGAATCTGCAATAGGTAAGCAGCTTGGTGTGAAGAAATCAACTGTGGGAGCAATTATTAGAAAATGGAAGACATACAAGACCACTGCTAATCTCCCTCGATCTGGGGCTCCACGCAAGATCTCACCCCGTGGGGTCAAAATGATCACAAGAACGGTGAGCAAAAATCCCAGAACCACACGGGGGGACCTAGTGAATGACCTGCAGAGAGCTGGGACCAAAGTAACAGAGGCTACCATCAGTAACACACTACGCCGCCATGGACTTAAATCCTGCAGTTCCAGACGTGTCCCCCTGCTTAAGCCAGTACATGTCCAGGCCCGTCTGAAGTTTGCTAGAGGGCAATTGGATGATCCAGAAGAGGATTGGGATATGGCATATGGTCAGATGAAACCAAAATAGAACTTTTTGGTAAAAACTCAACTCGTCGTGTTTGGAGGAGAAAGAATGCAGAGTTGCATCCAAAGAACACCATACCTACTGTGAAGCATGGGGGTGGAAACATCATGCTTTGGGGCTGTTTTTCTGCAAAGGGACCAGGACGACTGATCTGTGTAAAGGAAAGAATGAATGGGGCCATGTATCGTGAGATTTTGAGTGAAAACCTCCTTCCATCAGCAAGGGCACTGAAGATGAAGCGTGGCTGGGTCTTTCAGCATGACAATGATCCCAAACACACCGCCAGGGCAACGAAGGAGTGGCTTCGTAAGAAGCATTTCAAGGTCCTGGAGTGGCCTAGCCAGTCCCCAGATCTCAACCCCATAGAAAATCTTTGGAGGGAGTTGAAAGTCCGTGTTGCCCAGCGACAGCCCCAAAACATCACTGCTTTAGAGGAGATCTGCATGGAGGAATGGGCCAAAATACCAGCAACAGTGTGTGAAAACCTTGTGAAGACTTACAGAAAACGTTTGACCTCTGTCATTGCCAACAAAGGGTATATAACAAAGTATTGAGATGAACTTTTGTTATTGACCAAATACTTATTTTCCACAATCATTTGAAAATAAATTCATTAAAAATCAGACAATGTGATTTCCTGGATTTTTTTTCTCATTCTGTCTCGCCATAGTTGAGGTATACCTATGATAACAATTACAGGCCTCTCTCATCTTTTTAAATGGGAGAACTTGCACAATTGGTGGCTGACTAAATACTTTTTTGCCCCACTGTATATATATTGACCACATATATATATGACCACATATATAACTGACCACAGCTGCCTTGTTACATTAATACACACACACACACACACACACACACACACACACACACACACACACACACATATACAGTGGGGCAAAAAAGTATTTAGTCAGCCACCAATTGTGCAAGTTCTCCCATTTAAAAAGATGAGAGAGGCCTGTAATTTTTATCATAGGTATACTTCAACTATGAGAGACAAAATGAGAAAAAAAAATCCAGAAAATCACAAGGTTTTCACACATGGTTGCTGGTATTTTGGCCCATTCCTCCATGCAGATCTCCTCTAAAGCAGTGATGTTTTGGGGCTGTCGCTGGGCAACACGGACTTTCAACTCCCTCCAAAGATTTTCTATGGGTTGAGATCTGGAGACTGGATGGCCACTCCAGGACCTTGAAATGCTTCTTACGGTGTGTTTGGGATCATTGTCATGCTGAAAGACCCAGCCACGCTTCATCTTCAGTGCCCTTGCTGATGGAAGGAGGTTTTCACTCAAAATCTCACGATACATGGCCCCATTCATTCTTTCCTTTACACGGATCAGTCGTCCTGGTCCCTTTGCAGAAAAACAGCCCCAAAGCATGATGTTTCCACCCCCATGCTTCACAGTAGGTATGGTGTTCTTTGGATGCAACTCTGCATTCTTTCTCCTCCAAACACGACCAGTTGAGTTTTTACCAAAAAGTTCTATTTTGGTTTCATCTGACCATATGACATTCTCCCAATCCTCTTCTGGATCATCCAAATGCCCTCTAGCAAACTTCAGACGGGCCTGGACATGTACTAGCTTAAGCAGGGGGACACATCTGGAACTGCAGGATTTAAGTCCCTGGCGGCGTAGTGTGTTACTGATGGTAGCCTCTGTTACTTTGGTCCCAGCTCTCTGCAGGTCATTCACTAGGTCCCCCCGTGTGGTTCTGGGATTTTTGCTCACCGTTCTTGTGATCATTTTGACCCCACGGGGTGAGTTCTTGCGTGGAGCCCCAGATCGAGGGAGATTAGCAGTGGTCTTGTATGTCTTCCATTTTCTAATAATTGCTCCCACAGTGGATTTCTTCACACCAAGCTGCTTACCTATTGCAGATTCAGTTTTCCTAGCCTGGTGCAGGTCTACAATTTTGTCTCTGGTCTCCTTTGACAGCTCTTTGGTCTTGGCCATAGTGGAGTTTGGAGTATGACTGTTTGAGGTTGTGGACAGGTGTCTTTTATACTGATAACGAGTTCAAAAAGGTGCCATTAATACAGGTAACGAGTGGAGGACAGAGGAGCCTCTTAAAGAAGAAGTTACAGGTCTGTGAGAGCCAGAAATCTTGCTTGTTTGTAGGTGACCAAATACTTATTTTACTGAGGAATTTACCAATTAATTCATTAAAAATCCTACAATGTGATTTCCTGGATTTTTTTTCTCATTCTGTCTCTCATAGTTGAAGTGTACCTATGATGAAAATTACAGGCCTCTCTCATCTTTTTAAATGGGAGAACTTGCACAATTGGTGGCTGACTAAATACTTGCCCCACTGTATATATATGTATATATTTATAACCTTTCTTAATGTTTCTTGGCGCTAAAGAACACTTTAAGGTTTTAACATTCCAGTAGCAGATTGTGGCTCTCTTCCTCTCTAAACAAAGGACAGATCTGGTATGATGGACTGTGCCCTTCATGGGACTAGTGGGAAGCATTTGCCAGTAATTAGGGGAGAATGAGGACAATTGGAGCACAAGCTTTTCTTGTTAATGATCTGATGACAACACACACTGCCTGCACGCTGACAGAAATCACAAACACACACACATCCAAACTCAGTCCTATTACTAGAGAAGTTTGACGTGATCGCAGTTCTGTTCTATCAAAAGCAACTTCATCAAGTGACATCTGATGCACGGAATGGTTTCATCTTTCCTTTGATCGCTACAGCGGTGTGCTAATCAATGGACCAAAGCATACAATGAGGCAAAGCCTGGAAATGTTCCAATGTTTGCAAAGTGTTCATTTCCTTGCACTCAACATAAAGAATGTATGCACTCCATCAAAGATGAATAAATATATGTTGGTTCTAAGTTTAGAAGAAATACAGTTCATGGATTTAACAATGTTCAGGATTTTGGTTCTAGCTTTTGTCTTCATATCCTCCCTCCAGGACAGAAATCAGGGATTTATTCTGCCTTCCCCCTATCTGCCTCCCATCTCATAAGGGACAGTAAAGGGGTCATTGCCTGCCAATTGTAGCCATGTTGTGGCAGTGACATGCAAAGGCATGGCCCAGTCTGTACTTTTAGACCCTTCAAAGTGTTTTCACTCTGGCAAAGACGTGGCAGTCTGCTTCTACTGTATATGGCCTCATTAGCGACTGAAGTGATTCTTTATTGTATATTTATCAAAGGAGCTGGGGTTTTTAATATTCTAAAGAGCATGTTTTGATGTATTGTTGATTTAGAGTGACAACAGGTTTTCTAATTAGACGTGTGGTGGAAAGGATTAGCTTCACTGTTAATGTCATGTTATACAGTGGTAAGCAAAAGTTTGGGCACCCCTTAGGAAAACCACTGCATCAGTTTGTCACTTGCTGAGCTTTTGAAGCAGCAACTTCATTTTAACATATGTTATACCTTATGGTAACAGAAACATCTCAGTAGTGAAATAACTTTTATTGGTCAAACAGAAACATGTTTATCTCATTCAAACAAAAATAGGCATGTGCATAAATTTGGGCACCCCTAAGAAATAATTCCATTAATATTTAGTATTGCCTCCTTTTGCTGCAATAACGGCCTGTAGACGCCTCCTGTAGCCACAGACAAGTCCCTTAAGCCTGGCAGGTGGTATTTTGGCCCATTCTTCCACACAAAACGTCTCCAGTTCAGTCAGGTTTCTTGGCCTCCGTGCATGGACAGCCTTCTTCAAATAAATCCATACATTTTCAATGATGTTAAGGTCTGGGGACTGGGATGGCCATTCCAGAACATTGTACCTGTGCTTCTGCATGAATTCCTTGGTGGATTTTGATCGGTGCTTAGGATCATTGTCCTGCTGAAAAATCCAACCCCGGCGTAGCTTCAACTTTGTGACTGACTCTAGAACATTCTTGTCAAGAATCTCCTGGTACTGTAAGGAATTCATGTGGCCCTCAACTTTAACAAGTTTTCCAGTACCTGTGCTAGCCACACAGCCCCATAACATGATAGATCCTCCACCAAATTTTACAGTGGGCAACAAGTTCTTTTCATTGAATGCAGTGTGTTTTTTTCGCCATGCATACCTGTTCATGTTATGACCAAATAACTCAATCTTGGTCTCATCTGACCACAGTATTTTGTTCCAAAATGCTTCTGGCTTGTCCAGATGTGCTTTTGCATACCTCATGCGACTCTTCTTGTGATTAACACTCAGGAAAGGCTTTTTGCACATCACCCTTCCAATGAGCTCTTCCTGGTGCAAAGTACGCTGGATTGTGGAACGGTGAACAACTACACCATCAGCAGCCAGATGTTGTTGTAGTTCTCTGGAGGTGGTCTGTGGCTTCTCTGTGACCATTTTCACCATCCTTCGCCTGTGCCTTTCCCCTATTTTTGTCGGCCTACCACATCTTTCCTTCACACGGACTGTTCCTGTGGCCTTCCATTTCACAACTACGTTTCTGACTGTGGAGACAGACAGTTTAAACCTGTCAGATAATTTTTTGTACCCTTCTCCTAATTTATAATGTTGGATTATCTTAGCTTTCAGGTCAGTGGAGAGTTGTTTTGAGGTCCCCATCTTGCCACTCCGTAAGAAAGAACCTAGGCCAGGCACAGCCAGCTATTACCTATGTTAAATAGCCTTTTTCATGATTGGTTCCACCTGTCTTTGTAATTGAAGGTCTAATGAGCTAATCAAAGCAATTTTGTGCAGCAACCTGTCAGCTATAAATCCGTACAGGTGTTGAAATGAATGCTATTTATAAGGGTGCCCAAACTTTTGCACATCCCATTTTTTGCATTTTATTTTATTATAATAAAACTATGTAATGCTACCCTAAGAATTTTGGTCTGGAAAACACTAAAACGTCTACATCTTTGTAGGAAAACAAATGTTGTTGCTGTGATCTTCTATTATAAAGGAAAAGCAAATTGTCATGAAATCTCAGAGGGGTGCCCAAACTTTTGCATACCACTGTATCTATTAATCTACCTTTTCGAAATTTTATTTTAAGGCCAAGTTGTTGTCTTTATGAGAGGGTATTCCTTTTAATAATCATCTAAAAAGAGAGGCTTCCCACGTAACATTTATGCAATTAGAGCTCCACTTGGACTTCAACAATATGATGTTATAATATGAAGAGATATGTCTGTGAGCCTCATGGGAAATCACACTGCGTCCACACTGTGTATTGGCACAAAGCCACTAATGAATCATTTGCTTGTTAATATATATTTTTTACAATACGACATATATTTTGTTTGTTTATTTTTCATTGCTCTCTTTTTTTTTTATTACAAACTGTCCTACATCAGATGACAGAATAGCAGCGGGGCACTGGCTCTAAAACTAAAGCTAATCTGATCTTCCCAAGGGTGATTCTTTTGTGTAGAAGAATCATTTATATTTAAAATGATGATGAAGTGAAACTCATGTAGCCCAGTCAACAGTCAGAGTGTCTAACATGTATCCGACCATAATAACTGTACTAAGTGATCAATCAATACTAGTGTCCTTTTATATTTGTAGTTAGTACTGCCCCCTTTATATTAATAGTCAATTATCTAATATTACTGCTTCTACTATTATTACACTACAACTCAAAAGAAAGGCACCTTCCACTTTAAGAATTTTTTGGGACCTTTTCATGACATTTTATCGATCATACGGTTAATAGATGAATTGATTAATTGTATTAACAGACAATATTAACACAATTAATAGAAAATGGAAATCATAGTTGCAGCAGTAATGATTATTCCAATACATTTCAAACATACATTACAGTAGGTGACCACATCACTGGATCGTATCTGATACCAATAAAAAGACCTCTAATTTATGGGTATATAATCCCAATTTACACATACTTCCCCACACAGATGAGCTTGCAGTATATCCTTTTCAGATCCCTCTCTGATCTATAGAGAGTAATAGTGTTTAATAAGGCTGACATTACGCTGGGATAATCCCACTCTCTCATGCACCGACACACAACCAATTCCATTTCTACTGCCTCAGCTGTTTTCTCTGCGCTCCAAAAGCTAATTTGAAGAAAAAGAGTCCGGGGCGCAAAACGAAGCCTCAAATATCAATTACCACTGATGGGAGAGAGAGGGAAAAAGCTGATGGATGCTGCATTTCCTCAAATCCTTTGCTATTCTTTTCATTTAATTTAATATGTTTTTTTATTATACAGCGATAACAGCATATGATGAGGGAAAATTAATACTTATTGGCCTGATATGACACCTAGGAGCAGAAAAATGCAGAGTATTCAAAATGTATTAAACATACATGTGTGTGTATGATGATAGTTGTATGTGGAGTGAAAGAAACATTTCTATTTTTTGCATGAATGGAGGTTTCATGGAAATCTCTGCAACTCTCTGGTTTGTAGGAGTACATTTCATTTTTTGGTAATGAAACATTAAACATTTTTAGAAGATTATACTTTTATCCGTGATTTTTTTTTTGAAAAATAGAGAATGAGCCTCTGATAAAAAGGAAAGATTTAACTTAATAAAATGGCAACAAAGAAAACATTTAGTAGACAGAGAGATACAGTCCTGCAGGAAGGCTATACCGTACCAACTTGGGGTTTAGAAAAAGCATCAGAAAAGATCACAAAAAAATGAACAATGAGGACCACAAGACTACCATTGCTAAATGACCTGAAAAATATGGATGGCTGATGGCTTTGAGACATGTTTAACATTGTGGAACAAGGCCATTCAGCCTTAATAGACAAGCTGAATAATCTTAGAGGCAATTCCAGTGCCTACTTGAAGCCAATGTAGTGTTTTGAAGACTGAAGTAATATGCACTCTTGATAAGTCACTGTCAAAATTATGGCTGCAGTGGTCTGGGGAAGACTATTATCGTCTATATCACAGGTTACAAAGGTTCATCTTTTTTCTGCAATGTTTCTTAAATGATAAATCTTAAAGCACCACTGATATTGCTAAAGGAGGTCACATCAATATAATATTATATAATATTATATTGGCCCACATCATCTGTGGTTTCAAGAGGCCATGAACTAAACCAGGCCTCAATGTATTCCCATGTTTTCTTAACAGCTATGTTTTACCTCCTTTGGTCTTGTTCAAGAAATAATAGCTGGGGTACACCGAGAGATAAGCAGAATGTCCATGACCAGATTAACCTGCTTGGGGACCCAGGTGCAAAGAAAATGCTATTTGGCCCCTGTTGCCTTTAAGTTACCATCACACACAGCACACTACAGAAGGCAGCTTCTTTGTATTTTGCACGGGGAGGCAGACACCATACTCCTTTATTGGAATACTTACCCCAAGGCTTTCTGTGTGTCAGTGGATGAAACATAACTTTATTTAGGAAAGAAAAATACGCCATGTGTGCACAATATAAAGTAAAACAATAAAGATATTACAACTAGATTTTGACACATGGCCCAGGACAGGGACAACAACGATTGTGTAATAATGCAAGAGAGTTAATATTGTACTTGAAATGTGATTAAAAAAGGGCCAGGGAATGTTTCTTATGGAACCTCATGTTATGTCCTATATTTACAAAGCACAACATGTTATATCTTGCTTGCAGAGTGGTCTACTTTGCCTGTTCTCATATAGAATTTCAAGATGGTTAAATTTTGGTTTCAAAACCTTTAATTAATAATTAAAAAGGTTTTTTGTTATTTGTGCTTTTGATCCCTAATATTATTATTTTAACCATTATATTTACAATTATTAAAGGATGAGGATTGTGTCATTGACAAGAATAGGACATTAGCTGAGTTGCACTAGGACGTAAACAAAGTCACTGCCCTGTAATCAGTAAATAGAGAGAGATGAGGTGTGCATGAATTAATCAAATATCTGCGTATAACTTCCAGTATTCTCGCTGAAGCTGGCATGCAGTCGGCACGCAGCTTGAGCTTTACAAATCTCACTGCTGTCCCCAGTTTGCGTAATTAGTTTAGTGTTATTGCATTCACATGGAACAGAGGGTATAAAATGTGTTATTGCTTTTTAACTGAACACAGTGGGTAAACTAATGTGCTCAACATGATCAATAACTCATATCTGAACACACATCAACACCCTGCCAACTGGAAAATTAAGCATGGCCTCTGTTTGACTAAGGTATAAAGGTATGAATGGTGTGTTTGGATGAACAATATATCTTTCAATGTGTTAAATGTAAATTGATTATTTTTTGCATGTCATTTTTCTTTTCCAATGAAATGACTACAATGTTAATGCATACTAAATGTGTGCCTTTAAATGCAAGATGTTTGTTGTCACTCAAAACTAAGGAAAAATAATTAAGTACCTATAAAGAATATTGCTTAAAAATGGAATACCTTTTCCTCACATGATGTCCTTAAATACAAATAGAACATCATTTAAGAGCAGCTCCTCACATGATCTTCACAGCCTCTTTGTATCTGCTTGAACAATCTTCGCATTGCTTGTCCTGTGCTTCTCTCCTCCTACACCGTTGGCAACGGACGCAGTTGGTCCACTTTGTAAAAGCCTCCTGCAGTTCGCTAATCATGTTGACCGCAAGCTACCAAATTAAAGCTGTCACTGACACTGTTGGAAGTCATTGGTCCAAGCAATGTGACTTCCAATGGTTAAATGGATCCACCACAAGGGGCCTTTCCTATCATAGTCGGTCATACAGATATTGCTGTCATGCGAAGGCCTTGAAAATTACATTTTTGTTGTGTTTTCTCCAGATGAAGGATTTACAGTTCAGATATGAAGCAGCCTGTAGTGATTTCAGTCCACTACGAACACTAAAATATCAATGTTTCTGTTCAAATTGTGACAACCAAATTCAACAACCTGAATTTTGATGCGACTGCTCCACATTGCAGTAATCTTCAAACTATTTATTAAGAGAATGTTTTTGTCACCAGAAAGAAAGCTAACAATGAGGATAAGCAACATGGATTCAAGATGTTCTTGCTTCCTTACCCTTTAACAAAAAGACGAGTTATTTGTCCCGTCACATTACCATTCTCTAACTCTTACTGACCAAAAAAAAGACTATTTAATCTTAACCGTGATTGATTATATAACTACAGCAAGGTTTATGTATCTTAGCTTTCTTATTTTACAGGAATGAAATTACAGATGGCCGTCTGGAGGGTAAAGTGATAGAATTGATAAGAAAAAATAATTTGGTCTGAAATAATTTGCATAATTATAATAAAGAGTTTTTTTGTTAATAATCTAGATGAAATTGCAAAATGTTCAAAGCTTTCATACAGTCTTGGGTAAACAAGTTTATGGAGTAATACCAACAACATACACATAAAACAAAAACCAACATTGGGGATTATATGACAAGAGGCTTTGGTAGTAGTGAACCCCAGGCCAATGTAGCTAAATGTTGCTGTATATACTAGCTGCAAACATTTTGTACATGCTGCTTCAAGAAAGCTGTCATAAGAAAAACTATTGAAGTTGGAAGGACAGGACCCAAATAAGGTTATCCATCTTCAAATTGTTTATTACAAGAGTATTTCAGCTTTACACTGAAGAATTGCTTTCTATTCACTTTGAATTTAGTGTATTTACATCTTACAGCTGAAAGCATGCATGATAAAGTTTAATACAGTCACAAAAGGCTCTAGGGCAAGGTACTCCCTCCAGCAGACACACAGTATATCAACATAAGCATATTGAAATAATTTCAAAGTTGTTGAATGTGCATCTCTCCAACTAGTTCACTGAGCCAAAGAGCTCCCTTGAGTAAGTCCCCCGTCTACATACAAATAACAGAAAGAGGGAGAGACTAAATGTTCCATGATAAAGAATTGAGCAGCTCTTCTGTAAATCACAATATAGTTAACAGAGTAGCACCATCTCTAAATAAAATGCTAATATAACGCAACATGGCTGGGTAAAGGGATTTAATTAAGTACATATCTGTGCACTTCCCTAGCAATTAAACCCCAGTGGAGTCCTCCAGCAGTTTAAACATATTAGAAAAATGTCTCGTGTCAGAAGATGATGCCGCAGCCCATTAGCCTATCCACAGGCACATAGAGGGTGTGGAGAAGAATGAATATTGGGTAAGACTTTATTTCAGTTTTTTCAGAAAAACTTTGGTTGCAATTGCACATATGTATTCAGAATCATCCCCTTAGGTCCAGTGTAAACAGATAAGCATAATCAAAATAAAGGGAAGCCTTGGGCCAACACGTGCTGAAATACACTCTCCTATTATTGCATATACAGACATTCAAAGTCATACAAACACTATATCCTCTAACCACAAACACACACACACACCAGGTACTACAGGAAAGTAGCAAAATGAAAACTCCCAGGCTATCTTCTCTACCTTCTTTCTTTTAAAACATTTCTTAATGACAGAGCGGGGGAGAGGAAGATTTTAATTAGCCAGCAGAGGAAGCTTCATTAAATCTTTCCTCTTCCGTCCTGCCAGGCGTTGTCCTGATGCAAAACTCACACAGCCATTAAAGTAGGTAGGAATACATGCTGACAATAGGAACTCAGATTAATCTTCCACTCTGCTTGACACTGCTGATGGCTTGGCTATCTTTGGATTGTCTGAGTCATAGAAGTGTTCAGCAGTAAGCAGCATGGGAATGTTTTTATAATAATTTGCTGTTGAAAGTGTATTTGTCCTTCCAAAGGACTTAAATACTAAAAACTAATTATTGTAACTAATTTCCATGCCAGACCTTAGGTTGACAACAAACACTGTGCAACACTGTTAACAACAAACACAGAGGCTTCCTTAAAGGTCACATATTATACTGTATTTCAACAATATATTATAAGTTCAGATATACACAAAACATGTTTCTGAATTTTGTTTTCTCAAAACACCAAACAGATCATAAATTATAGCATGCAATAAACACCTCTGTTTTAGCCCTATTCCAAAAGTGCTGATTCTGTGTCTGTAGCTTTAAATGTAAATGAGATGCTGCGGGCCGCGTCCCTTTGTGGACGTGTTTATGGCTCTCTGCCCCCCACCCGGGCAGCTCCATGATAACGGTGAACACTGCGTACGACAAGCATTTCACAACGTCCACCGGCAGAGACTTAGCCGTGCCACATTTTTGCAGCCTAAAACAGCACAGCGTCTGGTTTCGTTAGACATCCTGCTGAAACCTGTGGCCAAAAATGCTGGAAAACCCACACATGACATCAAAGATGAATTTTACCTAACTCACCCATTTCTTGAGAGGCTTTCACATACTTGGATCAAACGGGAAAGAGAGACAACCTTTTTTTGCTGACACTTTCTGAGTGTCTTAACACACAGGGGAGACATATGTATTAAAGACATTAAAAAGTGCATTTTACATAACAGGGGACCTTTAATACTAAATTCAACACTTGCATGAATTACTTTAACAGTTTGTTCTTCTGTGTCTTTTGCACATATTGGATGAACATAACAATATACAATAACTATAAATATATAACTTTGACTAGGCTCTATGAAATAATCATAAATATAGCACATTTTTCATATATTTAAGAGCAGATTAAAAATATTTGTTCAATATTTGATTAACATTTGTGGCTTAGGGAGAGTGAAACATATTGGCACAAAATAGACCTCATGATGACGTCAACAAACACCATTATACATATATTAGTTATATAGTTTTAGGGAAAGTCATGGTTCATATTTCGATGGAAAGTTGTATAAAGTTGTGCAACAACGATTTTCTCACTCCGCGGAGCACTACGGAGGAAGTACAGCGCTTAGAGCCTGAGTGATTGCCAACAACTGGAATGTGTGTTAGGAAAAGATGAAGCAAGAAGGCTTTTATTTCAGCACATTTGCACATCAGACATTCAGAAATGCCTGTGATGGTAATTTGAAGAAATGGTCGGCCAGTTTCCAAACTTGGACATCTGTTGCAAAGTCGTTTGTTTATGTTTCAGTAATACCAATTTTAAAAGGCATTCGTAAGAGAAATGCTGCTCATACACTTGTAAAGTTTTCAAGATGGCCAATTACTGAGCCAGCCCTAGTGAAAAAGCTGAGTGGAAAAATTAGAACATTGGGGATGAGCTGCATAAGGAGATGCGTTAGAGCCATATAACAAAGTAAATAAGTCACGTAATGCATGGATCTTGCTACACACTGACAGATGAACAGGATCCTTTATAAAACTACTCTCTTTATGAGCTTAAATCACATCTTCCACATCTTTCAAAGGAGCACAACGACGCACACACTTTTACGTCTCTTCCCATAATCCTGCCTCTTTTCTATTCCTGTGCCAGCCATCACAGTATATCACTTTATCCCTCCTTCAAAGCTCCCAAGAGTCGACTGTTACAGAGAGAAAAGTGAAATGAGAAATTCCCATTGCCACCTAATTGCATGGCCAAATCGATCCAGTAATAGATTCCTTCTCTCTGACATCCAGTCTCACTGACAGCGCTATCAGACAGACAAATCAGAACACTGAGTGTGTTTCTGTGTGTGTTTGAGTGTGGCTTTTCAGCCTTCAACATGGCAGATTCTGGACGGCTAGACGTCTGCGTGATTGCTTAGAAGCGAGAGAAAAGGCAGATTGAGGCTCGGCAACATTCACTTTCTACCGTTTTGTTGGAGATGAGCTCAAACATGGGCAATTCACTACTTAAACAAAAATGAATAAATAATACAGATTTCAAATGGAAAATGTGCTCTTGATGGATACATTATTTGGAATGCATAAGCAAGATAGACATAGCAACTTCTTCATTCTGTAAGCAAACTTTAGCTGATATGCTCATTCACTTACAGTACATTTCTTATTAAAAATAACTTCTTGCCAGTCCTTTTATTTCAGTAACCCTGCATATTTAAAGAGCAAGAGGTCCAGATTTAATCAGTTATGGCACAGACTCACATATGGACACATCCATTATTAACAAGTTTTAAAACATATTTTTTAGCGCTTCGTTTGAGGTACGAGGACCTTCATCATGAGCAGCTGTCCTCAAAACAAGGCTACTTACTTAAAAATAAAATGAAGGCAGCTGTGACTCCGACAAACACCTGTTTTCCAGTAGATGACCCTCCTGTACACCCAACCAGCTGCAAACAATTTCAAAGAGAGGTCTTAAACATAACAACTAAATGAGCCAAGGCCATGGTTCTTTTCCTGTCTTAAATCTTCTCTTTCGTGTTGGATCTTCAGAAGAGGCTGACGTTTTCCTCTTCCTGCACTTTGGAGCAACCTCCTTGAGTGGAACAAACAGGGAGGCTGGAGACCTGTGCTCCCTCCTGGCTCTTTAGGCCTTTGACAGAGAGCCTCTCCTCCTCCCTGCAGAGAAAACTGCAGACTTCATAAAATTGTCCGAAAAAAAAAAAAAAAATCTGGCCAAAGTGCAAAGGAGTCCACACACTTTCTGTTTTGTTGTAGCAAATACATCTTTGTGCAGGGGAAACGAGTAGTAGAAACCATTAGCTTTGAACTGTGAAACAATATTGTCGAACAGCATAACCAACAAAAGGTCTCTGTGTAAGGCTATGACAACTGGGCATACAGAAACTGCATTACTGCAGCATTAATTCAAACCCTCCACCTTTTCTTTGTGCCTGTGCCAACAGCCAGAACAAAGGACACACAGTACAGTGCAGTACCTGGCTGGGTTCCTATGAAGAGTCAGGCACACACACACACACACACACACACACACACACACACACACACACACACACACACACACACACACACACACACACACACACACACACACACACACACACACACACACACACACACACACACACACACACACACACACACACACACACACAATGGGTTTTAAAGGAATACCAAATCAATTGTGTACTATTGTTCTATTGAATATTGTGGATATTTTTCAAAGTGTCATCTTGATCCACCATATGCAGCATATTTGTATATACATTACAAATACATGTTATATTATTCCTATTTTCTTTGACTGAAACTGTGTTTGTGAAAGTAACTTAAATGTTTGCTTGTCAAAAATTCATATTAGGCTTTAAATTGGTTATTTTCATGGGGGCATGTTACTTCCTGTCAGACTACATAACCATATTGAAATGTGTCTAATAAATTGCTGTGACAGTCCCATCCAATAGTGTTTTGGGTGTTTTCCTGCCCCTTGCTGATAAAAGCACTTTCCACATGCCGCCTCCCCAGCTGCCCTGTTGTCTAAACTCATCCGACTAATTCCTTGGTTTGAATCAGCGTGTCATCAGGAAGATTTACAGTTTTCCCTTGAAGACTCGCAGATGAAAGTAATGAACTCCTCAGCGGTAGGTTTATTAAAAACATGTTTTGGACAGAGACAGTGATCAAGATGCTGACACTGTGCAGGGGTCCACTACCCTCATCTGCAAAGACTTAATTCTCCTACACATTTATACACCTGGTGTGCTATTACACAACATTCATTAGGTTGTAGGCACTCCATAATTTGTCTAATGAAACATGACCAAGGTCTCCATTCTTCACTTACCAGAAAAACTAAAAGTAAGATGTTTAAAACTCTAGAAATAAAAAAAAGCACTATGCCATTACTTTGTAGTGTGCTGCTGTTAAATCTAAATTCATATAAATAATCTGACCTTTAGGAGAGTAAGGTTATTAGTTAGTAAACTGCAAGGATTAGGTGGGAATAAATTATGCTGTATTAAATATTGGGCTTCTCTATGACACACAAAACAGGGAAAAAGAGACAAGCAGGTGGGGAAAGAGACCGGTCATGTTTCAAGCTAACACACACACACACACACACACACACACACACACACACACACACACACACACACACACACACACACACACACACACACACACACACACACACACACACACACACACACACACACACACACACACACACACACACACACACACTTCTATAACAGAGTGTGTGTGTGTTGTTTGTTTTTCTGGTGTCTTAAGCTTTGAAAAGCACAGCAGCTGCAGATATGTTTCACTTACAGGACCATTTCTTTTGAACGCTGGTAGATTGAAAGGAGAAAAAGAAAGAGAAACGGTGAGAGAGCCAGGTGGGCAGTAAGTGGCCTCTTCATTGATTCTGTTTCCAGGTGTGAGTGTGTGTGTGTGTGTGTGTGTGTGTGTGTGTGTGTGTGTGTGTGTGTGTGTGTGTGTGTGTGTGTGTGTGTGTGTGTGTGTGCGCGCACGTGCATGCATGCGTGCATGTTTTATCAGTGTGTTTGAGAGACAGCCAACAGACGGTAGTCACGTGTGGAGGTTTGAGTATGACACCCCGGGGGGTTCTGGTGCCCTTACATCCACATCAATTTAATGAGTGTCCATGATCCTGTCCTGCCGGCATTACTACTTGAGAGGAAGAAAGCGTCTCCCAAAGAAAAACCTTAACTAGAAGTAAGCATCGTATTAGCTGTGCTTAGTGAATTTACAGCACCTAGAGAGAAAGCACTCCATGTAATAAGGCTTACCTTAATGTTTGTTTGTCTGAAAGTTCTTGGGAAAAACAATCTTATTGAATCTACAATTTGAAAATAGATAGCTCCATCTGCTCAAGAACAGCATGGCTATGGTATTTCTCCAAAAAAAGCTACTAAATCAAGCTTAATACAGAATAAATTATCTCATTTATAATGGTCCATCACTGAATTAAGAAAGTAGAAAATAGGGCAGGATGAACACAACAGCTTGTGATTTTCAAATAGATGTAGAATTGCGTGTCGAGATATATTATTTAGTATGATACGATTCTTTTGAAAGTTGACAGAATATTGAATTATTGCCAAGCCCCACTAAACTAACGATTAACATACACAACAGGAGGAGTGGTTGTCTTAGTTGACTGTGTCTTGCTTTTTTGTTTTTTTCCTTGTACAAAGAAGTTTTGAACTTTTTGACATCTTTTGAAAAATAGCGCAATAAATGAATGTCAGAAAAGGTGATGGCGCTAAGCAGTATAATTGTAAACACTTTCATCGTTTTCTTTCCCCGCCATACCTTTATTACCTGCTGTCACTCTGAATAAAGACAAGGAGAATGCTTCAGTGATGTAGACACAGGCAGATCAATCCCCCATAAAACAAGCTGTATTGGTTTATAAATCAGATCTGCAGTCTCTGCCTCTGGCCTACCAATAAGCATACATCAGCTTGAGTGGGATGAGCTGCCAGCGCCTACTTGCTGCAGCTGGTGATAGATAATAAGAAGGCGCGAATACCGAAGTACACACACAGCACAGAATACGAGAAATAAATATGCACACAAAATTGACATGCAAACAGAAGGGGTAATGTTTTTGAGAGCGGGATTCAGAAAGGAACACCATCTCACACACACACACACACACACACACACACACACACACACACACACACACACACACACACACACACACACACACTCATGTTAAGTGATTGTGCATGTGTCATTGCACACACATTAGAGTATAAGCATGGAAAATCTGGAAAAGTGAACACATGCACACTCAAACTCAAACTGCCACTGCTCAGACACGAAATACACACAGAGACACACATTTTATATAACAAGATGTAACACTGCAAAGTGCTCTTTTGTCTCTGTAACGGTTGGCCTTTAATGTGATATAAAATGCCACTTTGCATTTTTGGGGCATTGTAGGAATTTCAGATGAACCATTCGTATGACTAGTTACTGAAGTCTAATGGTGCAGTGTTACCATTCCAAAGAGTAATGCTGGGTTGGAATGGCTCCCCTAAATGCAATATTATTTTCGTTCAGCTGATTTGTGGCCAAGTGCCACCTCTTAAAATGCAACTTCAAATTGTACCGAGGGGAAACAGTAAAAGTAAAAAATTAAACTGTATACACAGAAACATGAATATACAGATATTATTTTAAATATTCAGCCTTTCCTTTACCTTAATTTCTCCAAACAATTCTGCCCAATGACTGAAAATGTAGATCTGGATGTACATCGTGGGTAGCCAAAAGACCAACAGATGGAACTGCTTAACCCAATGAGATAAGCTTTATTTGTTGTGAACAGTACTGCCATTATTTAATTTACCAAGCAAAATGCACTATGGTTGCCAACATTAGGGCCGCTAAAAAAGATGTGATATGTCAAATATTCTCCTGTTGCATACAAGCTGAAATTCAGGCTTTTGCTCCAACATACACAGACTGATAATATTGTATGTTTTTTTACAATCCATTTTTTTTTAACTACGTTAAGAATTTAACATTTCCATTTCATCTAAATAAACATACTTCTGTGCTTTCACACTGAGAAAGACATTATGATCTTATACTTCTTAAATGTAAAACTTTATCACATAATGAAAGCACTAAAGTACATTAAGTATGGAGTGATGATTTCCCAGATGATAGTTTTTAATCTGTTTCCTGCACTGAATTGATTAGTTACATTTCCATTTCACACTGTAAAGTCTGGTTAAAAGCTGACTTTATATAACATTCACAACTAAATAATTGGCATTACTTCAACATTTATTTTATTCTTTACCTTTCCTTTACCTTAGAAATCATTTTTCCTAAACAAACCCAAGCGAGTCTAAAATTAGCTGGTGTAGTAACAGACCGATTTTTCAAATAGACCTAAAACATGACGTCCTAAATACACCATAACATTTTACAAGGAAGTGTTATTCATGAGATGTGAAGTACACACTGCAAGAGTCACCACCATGCACAGCTCTTCAGCGTTAAACTCCCTCCTCTCTCGGTAATCTCACCATGAAGAAAACCCAATTACAGCTAGTGTATTTTATCCATGTTCAAAACGCTCTTCATGTGGCTTAAACCATGTTAGAGCCTAATCAAT
This sequence comes from Eleginops maclovinus, assembly GCF_036324505.1. Lineage (NCBI taxonomy): Eukaryota > Metazoa > Chordata > Actinopteri > Perciformes > Eleginopidae > Eleginops > Eleginops maclovinus. The sequence continues at coordinate 15,993,336 of NC_086355.1, read as the reverse complement.
GAAGTTGTCAGCATTAATTCAAATAAATTCCATCCGGCAAATTCTGTGGTTCCATTGTGCGCCTGTACTTGTGGGGGAGGAGGTCAGCCAAAGTTCAGACCTCAATCCCCCCAGAGGTGACCGGTTTCATACCATGGTTTTCTCTAGAACTGACCCAATTCTGCTATCGCGGATAGCCCATTTCAATAGCTGGATTAAGTCTATCCACCGGACAGTTGTGCATGTGTCTGTGTGTGAGGGAGTGTGTGTGTGTGTGTGTGTGTGTGTGTGTGTGTGTGTGTGTGTGTGTGTGTGTGTGTGTGTGTGTGTGTGTGTGTGTGTGTGTGTGTGTGTGGGTGCGCACCAGTGTGACTAACAAGCTTGGCTGTTGCAGTACGTCAGATTGAGAGACACCTACTGCTGGTTAAAGCCTTTCTTGCCCTGGGGGTCATCTGCCTCCCATGGGGTAAGGAAGAGGATCAACGAGGTGAAAACTGTCACTGTGCAGACATTTTTCTTAAAGTTGAAATAGACACATAGGTTATTTTTTTCAAATGGAAACATATGGAAATGCTTATAATCATTTTATCAGATAATTAGTGTTTACAAAATAAAAATACAATGCATTATATTATGAATTTAGATTTTTTACCAGAATCAATGGGATAAAAAAAATACACTGTATAAACAAATTCCTCTTTAATTGCCATTATTGTAATCGTTGAAGTATCTTATGCCACTATTTGCTTGTTTCAATAATGTTAAAATTTAAAAAGGCACTTGAGTTTGACATTTGACTCTTGGTGAATTTCAAAATGCCCGGAAAGCATTGATAGCACTCAGTCATTAGAGTACAGCAGGGGTTTCTGTACTCTTATCATTTATTTTAAAAAGTGTAATAAATGTGCTGTAGATAATCAGTATTTTATGATGTATAGCAGACAATTTATTTTACAGCCAGCTCCACGACTGAAGATTTCAGTTGCATTGAAAACACATTTAAACTTCGATTTTTTTGTAGCTGGTTAAGCAGGTGCAAACCCAATGCCATGCCAAAATGGCAACCAAAGCAGCCCTGCGCCTTCTGTTCTGTGAAAACAAAACCTCATCAGTGCCACTCCACCTACATTGGCGCAAGTAGGTTTGCTTGGCGCCAGAAACGTGGTTCAGGTGCAAAGACATTCAAAAGCAGCCAAAGAAAGTGCTTCTATGTTAGCACTCCTGCCAGTAATGTGCCAGCAGGAAAATAAGGCTGTTGAGTTTAGGGACAAGAAAATGGTCTGGTCCATTTCTGGGCAAATAATAAAGTAAGAAATAAGTCAATCTTTCACCAACAATTTGTAGATTATTACACTTTCACAGTTTTCTAAATCTGTGTGTAAAAAATATCTGAGATGGAGTGCATGTGACAAAGAATACAAACAACAATCGATTTTAAATACCTTCGCTTCTATTTAGCAAAAAATCATTTAAACCAACATTGAAATCATTGCTTTACACAATTGATAAAGTGAGGACTACTTAAATGCATAAACAGGTTGGTGCTAAGACCAAGGCCATTAATCTCTGTTTTCAGGTGCGGAGCTAGCTCATGTAAAATGGGTTTTTGTTTTAATGGCGTTGCATGATAAGACATTCCGATTCAAGCAGGCTTGACACAAATCTGATGATAGCTCAATTGGAGCAACTTTCAAAACCTCTTCTCCACCCTCTAGCTAATGAGAGCTTCCTATAAATAATTAATTCCTTTACATGGTAGATGAAACATGTTTATGTATTAATTATTGGGAACAAGAGAGAGAACTCTTTTACTTTGTGTCTGCAGGATAAACAAACAGCCAATGAGACTATTCTTAGTTGTTGAACCCCCAATAACCCCTGTTTTCTCACTCTCTTTCTTTTTGTTGTTGGGAAGGAGCTGTCTCCAGTTCTTATCTTATACTTTCATTTATGACAAGTCGGCTCTTCAATCCAGCCTTGTGATGTCTTATCTGGGCCATGTCGTGCTATACATACCCTTTAATGACAAATTCAGTCTCTTGGTCTCTTACATACTAAAATAGAACACACACATATGAGAAAAAAGGGAAATCAATTGAAATGTTGCAATGTCTGACAGGTCTGTGCTTGAGGAGACAAAAAATGAAAAAAGGAAACATCAGACGGCGTTGCCAGCTTTTGTTTTCTTAGTGAGAGAGTATGAGGTGTCGAGACAGGCAGAAGCTGTATGTATGTATGCAGGGTGCCGTACATTGGGGAATATTTTTTTTCCAACTGTCTTTGATCACTTCCTTGCTTTGAAGTAACTCTCCGTGAAGGGGGGGGGGGGGGGGGGAGCCAAGCAGAAGTCACCGCAAGTTCACATCGCAACTAGGACTTGCAAAAACTGCAATCTGCATAATTTATTCCTTAAACTGTTAAAATGCGAAGAGATGAGGAGATCTCTAGGTGCTCGACAAACCCGTCCCCCTGCTTGACAACCCCAATTAAACACTCTCCCTCTCCACATTTGTTCTCAATTACAGCTTGAAGAGCGACAACACCAGAGTCTCTAATGCTCATCAAGTGACTGATTTAAAGAGAATCATAGGACTCCAAAGCACCACTGATGAGGACCAATGTAATTAATATACAATGTAAATGAGCTAACAGTTAGCTAGATATTTGAGTAGGATTCATACATAGAAGAAAATGAAAATAAACAGTTTTTACATTGTTGTGAGTCTTACCTTGCTAGTGGTTGTTTGTGTCTGTACATTCATTCATCACTGAACCCCGTCCAATCATCACTTTCATTCAAATGCCAAAGACTCAGAGCAGACCTTATCGACAAACACACCAACATAGTGTTTTTTTCTAAATTTTGTAGGGATTCAGATCCAACTTCCTTAGTGCCAAACCGTTAAACAAAACCAGTTCTCTCTACTGTAACTGTGGTATTTGTTGCCATTAGGGTCATCTGTAAGTCCACTATATTGTAATGTGAAAAGCTGCTATAATGACCTCACAAGAGAAATGAATTGTCAAAAGAAGGTCCTCACAAGGACAGATAAACTTGGAGTCAGGGGCACACAGCCTCCGGCCCTACATTATGATCTAGATTCTAGATTAAAGGTCAATGCACCAAACAGGACGGTGTAGTGCACATTAGATCCAATAACACTACTTAGATTTGCAAGTTCACAAAGAAATTAGTCACATCAATGTTTTGTTTTACTGCATTTTATTTTCAGGATAAAATATTGGGATTTCTAAAATGCAACTGAAGACACATTTTCATTGTTTTGGAAAATGCACAGAAAGCCATGTCCCTGAATATTTGTTTGGCCTAAGATAAAATTGTCCACCACAAATTTACTGTGGATGTCTTCATATCCCGATTCAAAACCTAGCCATGTTTGCGATATTGAAACTTAAAAAGATAAATGTTTTTAATGGCTAAAGAACACAGGCCTTTATAAACATACAGTAGCAAGATTAATTTGCAAAGTCTGATTGTATAATGAAAACTACATGTCTGCTGCTATTTACAGTGAAGAAAGGACCAATGATGGATGCTGGAGTCACACTCCCAGTGTTGTGGTCAACTTATCTGCTATCCAACATGCTATTGGTTAACTGCCTCGTCAGCAATTCTGGGGTCACACCATGTTTCTCCCTGTCTGTGGTGGCTATTAATTGAGTCTTGTTTCTGGACCAGCTGGGAGTAATTTAGCCAGTCGGTGGCAGATAGGGGGAAAATCAAGCTGTGGCACAAGCAGGAAGATCACCATTGAGTTCATGAGGAACACCTCACCAACCCCGCTCGCAACCTCCCTACTCTGCTACAGATTGTCCCCATTTTTCCCGAAGCGAGGCCAACTGAGTTCATTGATTCCTACTGCATGGTCAGCAACTTTGAGTAATACAAAGAGGTTTAACAGACTATAGTCAAGGCTTGCGGTATTCGAACACCACATCGTCTTACAAAAGCAATTGTCTTCTCAGTATATCATGTAAAGAGGTTATATTGCATCTGTAAAATACAAACAGTGCACAGAGATTCTTACTATTATGTGTTACCTGTTTGAATCATTTTTGTGATCACCTTGGCCAGAAAACACTCTGATACAGTCTTCTTATGATTGCCTGTTTACTCCAAGATGTACAATATGGATCTGAATAATGAAAAGCACTATTTAAATTAGAGCATGGATATTTGACTCCTTAATCATTACATTTGCCTATGAGTCTCACAATGAGCAACTCTGCTTTTAACAACGAAGATAAGTGAGTTAAAGGTGTCCCACATTGCCACCATTATTTTCCCATTCTGGCTAAAATATAACATTTTAGTTTTTTGTTTGGGGCATTATGTAAAATCTGTTATTAAAAATCATTAACTTCCAGAAATAAGTATTATTAAATAAACCATATGTTTTCCACTCTATAGTTCTGTGTTGTCAGTTTGATCAATTTTAACATTATTCACGGATTTATTGCTTAATTTGAAATAATGTCTAATGAATGTTTTAGATTTTAGTTATTATTCACTCCGCATACTGCCAAGATGAAGTGACAGAACAGTGCGCTGACAGCCGCCATTTACACCGGGCATAATTCAAGCCACTTCAAGCCTTTGGCAGGGAAACTCCACACCTTTCTGTTGTACACTGAGCTTAATGACAACTCAGGGGAAATATGCATTAGCATACCCTTGGTGTTCAAAGAGCTTTCAATTATATGATTTTTGACGGCTATGGAAGCAAAGGCTAATACAGTGACTGTAAACAACAAACAGAAAGCCATGCATTCAAGTTCAGTCGTACTGTAGAAAAAACATTCAGTTAACGATAACCTATACATAGGATTATTCAAAACTCATTTCAATGATAGGGCCTTTATAAACACTCTCAAACTAAAGAAACACAGTCCTAAGGCGAGGGTTGTGGTTTCTAACTCAGCTTTAACTGTGCATCTCTTTATATTTATCAAGGCATGTAGGTAAAAAAGTTAAAATGGCTCCAACACATGTCTTCAGATAAATGTTGTAATTTGCAGAGAAGCATTAGATATGTAGGGAGAGTAGTCATGGTTCTGGATGAATAAACTTAATACCCTGCCTTTGATATACCTCGGCTCTGCCCTGAGGAAGAGACATGAGCTTCAGAACTCTGCGATTGTGTGTGTGTGCTAAAGTGGGGTTAAATGTATCCAACGATCTCCGTTCACTTCCAGCATGCACACACACACATGCACTTTATCTATTTCTCTCTCTCCAGACACTCCCAATTAAGCCTGAAGGGCCATGCTTGTTAAACTAAAACCATCCCTTTCTGAAATGTCACAGTGTCTCCCTGCAGTGTGGCCCATCTGTAAACAGCTCTGTTGCTGATGCCAGCCCGAGCCCCCTGGTGCGTCTCGCTGTGTGTGTGTGTTTGTTAGAGCATGTTTTGTGAGGGAAAATGTTGTCTCGTGCATTAACACTCCGATGTGAATGCTTGAGTGAGTTTTAGGCTTTCGTTTGAGTCATATGTTGTTGACCAAAATGTGAGTAGGATTGGTGTGTCAGTGTCTGTGTGTGTTTCCCGCGATTCATTATGTGCATCTTCTCCCATTCAGCCTCCCTCATGTGTGTGAGAGACATCTCATTTGGAGGGCTGACAGGTTGAAGGATATGTGCTGTAATTGTTGTCTGACTGTCTTCATGCTGTAATTGAACATGTCTTATAAGTGGAACTTTCTTCACGATGTTTATACCAGCATGCCAATTAAGATTAACACAGCTGCTCCTGTTAGCTGCTCAATTACCTATGTGTAGCCCACTTTAGACAGTAGGTGTGCTTTCAGTGCCATGCTGGACTATATAAAATAGTCAAATGAAACGTTTTTAACAAAAAGAAATGGCACTTCATTATTAAGAGATAAATTGTGATTTCAAATGAATGACATGAAGACTATAAAATATCATGTCAGGTAACAACATGTCACAGTATGTTTGCTATATTAATTCCTTGGGGGTATTTCTCATTCTTTAATGCAGTAGTAATTCGCAATGTCACGGCATTATTTTAAAATGTAAATATTGTGCTCTTACTTTGCTCCAGCCTTACACAGAGGAGAACCACTTAGTTTTAGTATATACTGTAACAAATAGCGCCCAGCGACAAACAGGCTGGTGCACACGCACATAAAAATGAACAGACACACACACTGTTTTTACATTATTCATAGCACTGCAGAGAGCTCTTTGACCGAGCCAGGCAAACACACAAGACCTGCTGTAAAACACTCAGTGGTACCAGCATCAGCTAGATTGTCTTACAATGTGTGGGATGGAGAGCTGGGAAAAGATGGAGTGAATGTGTGTGTGTGTGTGTGTGTCAATCATTTAGTCGTAGCAAGCGTCCTCTCTTGCATTAACACTAAATATTGCGCTTATTGATGTTTTAGGTTGTGTGTGTGTGTGTGTGTGTGTGTGTGTGTGTGTGTGTGTGTGTGTGTGTGTGTGTGTGGTGTGTGTGTGTGCGTATGTGTGTGTAGGGCTTTATTTAGATATTGCCTGAAGTGCTGCCAAGGACGACGTGGTGGTATATATTATACAATATATCTATGTTGTTATATGATATCATGCATGCACACACACAGTAGTTAACTATGTACCTGAAAACATATACAATAGGATAATTTATTCTGCAACACACAATATCCACTAACACACATGTAAAACTGAATATGCAAGTGCAGAATACACAAACAAAACTCATATTACAGTCCAAAGACAAATGCTAACCTCCACCTGAAACAATAGAGACAAACATATTTAATGGAGATAGATTGTGAAAGGGCTGGAAGCTTTAAAAAGAAGCTGCTCTTTGTCTGCCTCTCTCAGAGTTTCCTCTCTTTAGAGGGAATGTGCATATATTAAACATTGTTTATACATTTGAAACTGCATTAACTTATCTTATGCAACAAATCAAATCAGTAATTCATATATTACAAAACAACTGAATATTGCTCTAAATCCCAATACACACTGCATGGGCTGAAGGCTAGCAGTAACTGTACTTAATTTCACCTCTATGCGATGGACACTGTGCTAATTAACTGATTAATGAGAACCAATTAGAAATGATACGGTCATATAACCTTACAGCCAAATTTCATGGTCCTCAATCCATCCTGAAATAAATGAATGAGCTACACTGAAGGCGATCGCGTCACCCCTATTAACAGAAGCTCAGCACAAGTTCTCAAAAAAGAAAAACTGCCGCAAAGATATCTATTAGCTGTGATATTATAAATGTTTGTTCTTTGTTTATGTGAATCAAATTTAAGATAAAGAACACAAAAAACTATTTCATAATATTATTAGGGTGCAAAGAAGGGGGACCAAATGGCGCTCTAGCAGTGTTATTGTGTGTGTGTGTGTGTGTGTGTGTGTGTGTGTGTGTGTGTGTGTGTGTGTGTGTGTGTGTGTGTGTGTGTGTGTGTTTGTCCATATCGGCCAAAACAATGGATTGCTTCTATTAAACATAGGTACCTTAGCACCACTATCCAGTAAGCAATGTGACCATCAAGGGGTCAGATGTGGAGCACGAGAGCTATCCATCATGTTCATGAGAGAAATAAAGAGAGAGAGAGAACGATGATTGCAAGAGAGAAAGAGAAAGTGAGATAAAAAAAGGAAACACACATTTTCAAGAATACTTTACCAAGAAAAAGGGTCTACATGTGTTCGTCTGCCAAAGTTTACGGCCATTCAAAAGTCCCGGACACGTGGTATTACTGTGATGGCCCAGGAAATACTGTGTTGGAGTTGGCTATGTTGAACATCACTCACTGGTCATTGATTGGATGTGGTTACATTCTAAAACAGAATCAGTTATTACAAGAGCATTCATTCCACCTTTGCATTTGTCCTTTTCATTCATTCATTCATTACTTCCATCTAAACAGTTAATATAAAGCATAAAATAATGCTGTGTTGTTGCATGATCAAGGGTAAACATGACAATACTGTCTATTTCAATAAACGCATGCACATGTGTGTGCATCCTCATAAATTCATAGCCATCAAGATAAAAGCCCACTCACAAAAACATAAATAGATAAGATACTTAATGTTTGAGTATCATTAACACTTTTTTAGATTAAAATCCTTGTGAATTCCAACAAAAAACAAGAAATGTTTACTAAACTGAAGAGGTTGCCAGCCTGAGTCTATAAACGGAGGAGCATGCCAGTTGAAATGTGGGTTATTGGGGTTATTGTTAGCTGATAGATTTGATTAACTTCAGCCTTACAGCAGCACATTGACACTGACTCCATCCAGGAAATGATTGGAGATGAAAGTACTATTGTGGGCCTCAGCACTGGGTTTGAATTAGAGAAAAATATTATTTGGCTTTAGCTATAGGTAGAGAGCATGGCCTTTTTTCCTCGCTCAGTGGAGCTAAAGCCTTTAATTTACACTTCACACACTCATCTTTTCTCGTGTATAAATAAACATTTGAAACGTTTTTTTCTGGCTTGGTGTGCGGTGTTATTTAATGAAAATCATTTAAATTCCAAGATAATCTGCAGCAGTATTTGTGAGATCCGAACAGAGTAATGTGATAAGGAGAACTTTGGCCCACACCTCTGCTCATACTCCTGCCAAATTCACATGAATCTGCTGCAATTAAAGAGTGAAAATAAGGAAGGTTACTCAACATTTAGCCTCTCTGCTATCAAACACTCTCAGAATGGAAAACAGCAATTATTTCTTCTATTTAACATGCATTAACAGTTACGTTGTTTTGACCTGTGACTTACAGTGAGCTGCATGAACATTAAATCACATAACACATAAGCAACCAGATATGAGGAGCACAAAAGTCAATGTTGCGCTTAAAAACATTGTGAACCTATTTACAATGGTATTTTACAGAGATTACAGATTATTCACAAAGGTAATTTCTTTCCAGCCTATTCAAGCAGCCGAAGCATTTAAATCAGTTGTAAACTGGGAATTGAAGCATTAGCTTAGCCAGCCACCTCAGTTTTTCTCCTTCAATACCCATGGTGCTTCAGTGGTACCTTGTGCGGAGGCTTTTAATAACAACGCTTGTTTGAATCCCGGAACAATGAACAAGGGCTGCATTTGAGGGCAGCCATTGCAGCAAAATGCCAGCACAACGCCTAAAGGGCTAAACTTAACCCAACCGTGAAAACGGCTTCTTAGAGAGCAAAGGGTGAAAGATAGAAAAGAGAAAAGAGGAAAGGCACATTATTGTAGGGCATAAAAGGATGTTGAAAGGTGAACATGTTGTGGTTGCTTATTGTTCTACATGGCATCAGAAATGACAAACACTTCCAAGACAGTTTAAAGGTAAATACATTTTCCTGTCTTTTAAATGTTGAACATTATAAAACACTTGCAGAGTGCTGTGGTGATGGTTTGATGTGGTGCTAAAATGTAAATTTACACTCTGATAGAGAACAGGATTGCAAAAAAAGGTTTGTTTTTACCCCCAACTTCTTATTAACCACATTTTTTATCACCCGAAAAGTATAAATACAAATAATGAAAAATATTAAAAAGAGACGAATGGATGAAGTTACAATTTTGGTACAGTCCAGCTCTAATCACAGCTGCAGTTTAACCCCTGGCCCGTTGATTGCGCTGCAGCTGTGAGTGCAGCTGGGAAACCGCTTCGGCCCGTGCCACAAGATGAAACGTAATCAACTGTAAAAGGACATCTGGTTCTGGATGGTGGGAGAAGAGCAGTGAAAATTCTTGAAATCAGTTTCAGCGCTAAGCAAGGCTGTGGTTGAAGATGCTGTTGGAGCTATGTAGGAAGGACCAAAATAGGACTGCGTCATCCATCGTGTGCTAATTCTACCATCTATTGTCTGTCTAGTTAATTTTGGCAAAAGTTAAGAAAGGGAGCAGTCTTTAAATTCAAAAAAGTGTCGGCCCAATACAGATGAAATACTGTGTCCATCTGGCCCCTTGCCACATTATCTTTTTTTTTTATTTTACACTGAGATTTTAAAACACTTGCAGGTGTTAAAATCATTGTTAGTAAATTAACGGCATATACTGTATATTTATCAGGATGACAGAACGCCCAAACTCCAGCTGATTAGGCAGTGAATGAAACCCTTGTTGGTAGTTTGGTTTTCAGTAAGTACATTTGGATGCTTGTAGATTGCGGATTTATCCATCATAAAATAAAGATAGTGTACAAAAACAAAGCAGTTGAATGGACATCAGGCTTTTACATGGCTTAAACAGAAATTGTGTTGGGCCTTCATGACGGTATGTTTTTTTGCACTATAGCATTCCATGTGAGTGGTGCTATCAGCGGTAACCCAAAGCTCGTATCAGAGGACTCGGGATCAAACTGGAACCAAGCCAGCCAAGGTAATGTGTCACACCAAGGAAGCTCCTGGGACAGCAGGTGGTGGACCACTGATATACACAACAACATTTCTAGATGCTTGCACGATCATGTACACAGATACCTTTTCTCTGTATATATATATAAATCATACACACAGCACCAATTCCTATAGGAAGACTTCTGATTTCTGGACAAGTTTGACATAACAGCACTATGTTTCACAGTATGACAAAAGCACTGCTCTGTGTAAATTACATAAACACACTCAAGATTATAGTTTTTGCATCTCAAAAGCAACATTTTGACCAAAATGTACCAGCACGAATGAATAAGATCAAAACGTTGGTCGTTTTATTTGTTTTGGAGAATCATATAAACCCAAAAGCAACCATTCAAGCATTTCATTTTCACGGTAACACTGTTAAGATGTGTGTGTTATCAAAACAAGCCACTGCACTTATCTTTTTTGGACTATTACCATAGTTACAACTGAGTGCATCTTAGCGTTGGGAAAATTATCAGTTTGGAATCCTCTCAGTATCCAAAAGGTCAAGACAAAAGAAGACAAATGTCCAACAAAAGTCAAATGAATATCATAGAACAAAAATGTATTTCAAAATGAGAAACTCCTAATGCATAACGGTAACTGAGAGACCAAGCACAAGATATTTTAGATTACAAATGTATTTATAGGCATGCATCTGTGTATGCGTGCGCACACACACACACACACACACACACACACACACACACACACACACACACTTACTAATATCGCTCAAGACAGAATCAGGGGAGCTCTCCAGCATAACACTTACAGCCCAAAACACTCTAATCCCCTCACATGAGATCTCATCTGATTCTCCAGAGTTAGCAGCAGGCAATAACGGAAAAATAAAGGAGGGGTGATGAGGAGCAGGAGAGAATGAAGAGGGAAAATGAAAGATAAACTTGCTTTTGTTAACGGTTGATGTATGAAAGCACATCAGCAGAATCCATACACAGTTGTATGGAATATATAGGCTTGTGGAAAGATAAACAGCCTTTAACATATAATGTATGATTTAAAGTTGTTGCACACGTTGTAAAAAAGCATGAGGTGAATGTAAATGAAATGAAACATGTACATTGCTTATCTATTTGACTCGCTGATGCATCACCACGTTAGGTACACAAAATAAATGGCTGTCTTCCTGGTCAGGTTACTATTTTATACTGTAGGACATATCATGTTGATGAAAGATGAAATTAATACTTGGAAATACACAGAAAACTGAATAACATAAGGATGAAACATACGTAATGTATAATGGAAGATGTAGCATGACACCTTAGTTTTTAAATAGCAAATAGTGAACCCTCAGTTTCAACTGATACATTCTGAATGAAGGACTTCATGTGATTTGTGGTTAACGTTAAATGAAAAAAAGCATTCATCATTGATGTAAGGTAAAAACTATAATCCTGACTATGTCTTAAAGTTTGTTTCGCATGAATAAAACACTTGTTTGTTTACCCATATTTATCAAACCATGAAGGCTTGCTTGTGTCAGAGGCTTGTATTCTGACAAACCTAAACCTTTGGACCATATCACCGACAAGCTCCACACTAAACCAGAGCCAGTTTCAGTTACAAATGTACTTTTTTCTCAGTATGGCAACAATAGCATGGATGAGTAAAATGCAAAATAAAACACAAAGAAAGTTTAAAAAACTCACCAGAACAAGAGCCATCAAATTCCTCATAGGCAACACTGCAGACACATCTTCCCAGGGGGACCAGCCAGTCTCCATCAGCTCCACAGAACAGTTTGGGTGTGTCTCTTTCTTCAGCGTGGTCAATACAAGCCCCCCTCACTTCAACCAAAGAGGAGGAGTCCACACGAGGCACTGTGTCCGGAAATGAGGCCAGGTTTCTTAGCGTGAACGGACATTTCTTATAGTAAATCCTCACTGAAACAAGCGCAATGCAGGCTCCAATGTCCTGAAATGCTAGATAGAAGCCCTTCCTGGTCATGGGTCCCACCTCACGCACTTCAGTGTTGAGCTTGAGGATGCGATCTCCGAGGTCCATCTGAGTGAAGCTCTCATCAGCAGCAATGGTGTCGATCTTGGTGTACTGTGGGGGCTTGAATTTGACACCGTGAGCCTCATCAGTCTCATGGTAGAAGAGGTTGAAGGTCTCCTTGCAGGTGCCAGATACCCAAGGGATGGAGTTGCAATCACGCAGGGTGAAGCGAAGCTCCACGTAGATCTTTTGTGCCGCCTGTCGTGAAATCCAGTTGGAGCGCAGCCAATTGTTCTGGTTGGTCTCCATCACATTGCACACTTGGAAAGTATGGATGGGCCGGTTGTGCTCGTCCATCTCTGTGATGGCATCCCACTATACAGGAGATAATAAAGGGGTGGGGGTAGAAAGAGGACAGAAGAGGGGAAGAAAGAAACACAAAGGATAGCAATTCATTATTTAATCTGAATCTGTTCTCCTTCCACCACTTAATCCTTACTTTTGTACAAGAATAGACCTATGGACAATACATTTTGATTTCAAATTGCTCCAAATACATTCAGCATATATTATTATTATTATTATTATTATTATTATTATTATTATTATTATTATTATTATTATTATTATTATTATTATTATTATTATTATTATTATTTCTAAATACAGTGGAAGTAATCTGTTGTCAATAAAATTAGAAAGAGCATTTGTATTTAAATATAATAAGGAACATCTTGGCTAATTGTCAAGCCATTTTGCTCACAAAACGTTATCCTCAACACTGGAAGGAAACAATTGACAAATTAACAATCTCTTTTTCCCTTATCACTTCAGATGTTCGCCTAAAATAATGTCTGACTTAGTCATTAGCTCTGCAACTCCCAGCTCACATGATGGGGGCGTATGGCAGCTTTGCAGGGTCATGAGGTTACCTGTCCCAATGTTGATGGGAGAGAAGTTAATGGGGTTTTTGAGCCTCCCATACGGCTCTCTGGTTTTATTAGAAAGGGGAATCGCTACATGGGCGACCCCCAAAACCAGCCAACATCGACCTCTAAGAATCAAATTACCTGCCTGGGAAAAAGGGCTCTCAAATCACTTTGCTTACAGTGCAGCATCAGACCCTCCACAAGCTGGAGTATTTGCCTTTGTGTGTGCTTTATTTTAGGACTGTTATACCAAACATTTAGCTTGTGGTGTGGTTGGTGATTTGTTTAAAAAATATATACTGTATACACAACTATTACATGTGACCCAATAATGTCTCCTGGTATGAGGCAATCATTATAATCAACATGTCTTCAGAGAGACAACCAAATGATGCAAGAGTAAAGTAAAGACTGAAATGAATGGAACTTTTAATTACAGACACATTGACATCACTATTATTTTGTTTTTAAAAGTGAACTGACTATAACACACACACACACACACACACACACACACACACACACACACACACACACACACACACACACACACACACACACACACACACACACACACACACACACACACACACACACACACACACACACACACACACACACACACACACACACACACACACACACACACACACACACACACACACACACACACACAAAATAGGCACATTTAGCCACACACCACATCCCCATTCTGGTCAGAGAAAGGCATTCAAATTTTAGTTAATGGCTGGAAAACAACTACTTTATAGGCAAATACAGTACAGGGGGTTGTAGTAGGGCTGCTGGTTAATTTACCAATACACTTTGCCTGATAAGCTTTGTGCATTTAATGTGCTATTTTGCACTCAGCTTAATATTGCCTCTTCATTAGAGTAGTAATCAAAGCCTAATGTTTGCTTTCACATACTCATTATCCTTTTTAATAACATGTTCTAATTCAATCATCCAAAGACGACAGGATTTAATCTGCTCTTCCCTCAAGGTGTAATTGTCGCATTACAGTCAAACAAATTGATTTTGATTAGATGTGATATTGCCGATCATGCATGAGGCTATAAACGATTAAATGTGTTGGGCATACAGAAAACTGCAGTACATTAAGGTAAAATAAGGTCAATATGTAATGCTTGGATCAAAAAGTATTCTCTAAAGATAAGCTAAACTTGTCTCCATTACAGTGCCACTGTATGCTATAAAAACATACAAATATAAATGGATCTTGAATATTAGAATTTTTGTAAAATGTCAAGCTTGTATTCAATGTTTAGGTTCAGCTGATCTCTGATATTACTCATTTACAAATCTACCAACATTTTATTCCATCTGCCTGATGTCATAGTTGTTTTTTTCATATAAATTAATATTTTAAAATGGTTGTGGGTACATATAATTGCTCTATTTTCCCTCAACTGTTATTGTCTTTTATTATACTGATGCTTAGCTTTTTCTGGCCATGGCACTTGAACAAAGTTTTAAATGTGGTGATTCAATTCACGCCTTTTCTATCTGATTTGACCACTTATCAGCTTTAGACCTACAGAGGTATGTGAAGGAGGAAACATATAACAAATACCTTGTCCTGGTTTGAAAAGAAAATGCTTGACATTTAACATTGGAGACTTGACTTGGGAATTGACAAAGGTCATCATGAATTTGTATGGACACAAGTACAAGCATGTCTTTCATGAAGACGCAGACAAACTGAGATTGGTGATAAAATGTTGCATACAAAAAGGCTGTTGCAATCGCTTTGAGGGATGGGGAATCAATATCATTGATTCAAGATCACCTTTTAGGGCCAATACAATAAATGCTTTAAGTTTAGATTTGTTCAATTTAGTTTATTATGCATCAATGACATAAAGGTGAAGAGTGATGTTAAGTGTCTATTTAAACTTTATGTTCCTGCAATGCTTGCTAAAGGGCAACCAAGCAAGCTATTGAGCCCCACTCACTCAAATAGCAGTGCATGTCACAGAGCTGAGTAACAGCAAAGACTTTGTATGCAAGTGTGTGACTGTTGGTTCTGCTAGAAACTGAACAAAAGGCTTTACACACGTGCACACAAACACAGAGTAAGGTCACACTTAACCTCAAGTATTCTCAGGATATCTTATTTTATCATGGCTGCTATATTTCTGTACTGAAGGGATTGAAGTTGATCTGTCTGATTGAAGACACTACTCCTGTAAGACTATTCTTTAACAACAAAGTTGAGATGGAGATAAAAAATAAAATGTGTTAAGAATGTTCAGCGCTATATGCTGCAGAGTGTTTTATCAGGAGGTACAAGATAATTATAAAGTTAGGAAGCGATGGAATGAGCTCTTATGCCATTGTAGATAAACTGTGGCCAGAGACAAAGATAGAGAGGCAGAGATATCAGAGTGATTTGTCCCAAGGGGGGAAAACAATCCACCATTATAGGAACATATTGCTGCTTGAAACACCAACTAAAAACTATTCACATCTAAAAGCCTCCAGGAGTTTACATCATGCCAGCTAGCTGATAATGTCAAGCATGTGGTGTCAGCAATTTTAATAAGTCACTCTGCAGCTTTGCTTCTACAACTGATGGGAATTGAATGTATCTAAATTGTCTTACAGGCAATGAAATTGATTTCCTCTTAATTGACGACAAAATAAAAAGGGTCATTTCAGCGACACTATTCCTTTGAAATCACCCACCCTGACAGGACCTGAGCCACTCCATTGTGTGTGTGTTGCTGATTTGTAATCTTAATGTGAACTTCTACTTCAAAGTTCGAAAACTTAAAGTGAAGCCCTGCCTGGCCTCCTCACTACCTTTCCATCCAGCCTGAGCATGCATAATTGAAAAACAGTCAGAAAATGTGGCTGATTGATTGCAGCCTGAGAGCAAGGCCCTTATAGACCATCTCTCTCGCTCACATGAAACAGAGCCAGTCGTTTTACTGGCCACTGGCCCGGAGGTGAGCTCCTTTTATTAAAACAGTGAAACCTGGAGCCCTATTGAGAATAGCACTTTAACAATAGTGTCATAAACCACTTCACTCGCCCT
Source organism: Eleginops maclovinus (assembly GCF_036324505.1). Taxonomy (NCBI): domain Eukaryota; kingdom Metazoa; phylum Chordata; class Actinopteri; order Perciformes; family Eleginopidae; genus Eleginops; species Eleginops maclovinus. The sequence continues at coordinate 15,976,989 of NC_086355.1, read as the reverse complement.
CAATCAAAATTAAACATCAGTGATCCTGAACAATCCCCACTGCAAAAAAAATGCAATGATTAAATTCAATTTAAATGTCAAATACCCCTTTGTGGGAATGAGAGTGTATTATGACCTACTGTAAAATAATTACTTCAAAATCATATTACTGACAGAAACCATTTGGGCAGGTTAAGGAATGGAGCTTTTAAAGATTTACTGTCGGACCAGCAGGACACATGCTTGTTGTATGAGAATGTTTAAATCTTTACAGATTTGAACAGCACAGAGACACGCGGACACACACACACACACACACAGTGGTTGGTGGCAAGGAAAACTATAGTGAAATCCCAGGGTTTCATTTTGGCAACAGGAGGCTAAATCTGTATACATATTTATAACCTCTTATTTCTTCCCTGGAGGATTGAGGGACAGTACAAAGTGTCCAGCAGCCTCATGCCTTACTTGCAACAGGACATTTTACTGCTGTGGTCGGACAAAGTGTTTACAAGGTTTTGGCTAGGATTTGTTTTTCAGCAACCTCTGGAGAGACTCTCAATTAAAGAAAAGAATGGAAATGCGAAACACCCTAAACCAGCTTTCCTTTTTTTGTTTGTTTTCATATCCTCCTCCAAACTAAACATTCTAGACAAAACATTTATATCAATGAAATGCAACTCCTTTTCGCATTGCTGCACAATACAAGTTGTTTCACAAGGAATGAAACCATCTACACCTTAAATATCATGTTTGACACTTCATCAACATGAAGTGAGGAATTTCAGATTTACAGTGTATGCAACAATGAATTCTTTAGATGTGTTTTTACTTTTGTCATTAAACATCACACAGCCGGGGGATTTAGTATTACATTACAGTATATCACATGGCAGTGTGTCAAATAAAAGATACAACTTTGCCATTTTGCTCCACAAATTACACTGAGACAGTATTCTTTAAATCTATACATTATTTCTTTACACATGCCAGTGTGAGTTCTTAAACACCCAGCATTAGGGTCATTCTTATATTTTGTTTTAAAAGTTTGCTACAACTCTATCTCTTTTTCTTGTGTCTCTGTTGTATCATTCCAGTGTATTTTCTCTGAGTGTGCTTCTTTTGTTTTCTCTATCTAATCTTATACTCTATTTTTCATCCCCTTTTCTCCCCTCAGACCCCATGACTCTCCTGTTTGTCTCATTCTTTCTACCTGATGACTTCTCGGTCTTCCTCATACACTTTGGGTCTTACACACACACAGGCATATGGCTTAAGTGTGTATGTGGGAGAGTGTGTGTGATGCCACTGACACTTGGATTGAGAGATTTTTATTTAATCCCAGAGCCTCCCTCTGTGATGGATGAAACACCTCCACAACAGGGATGAGGGAGATGGATGGAGTCTTTGCTCACTAGGGAACATGGTGTCAGCTCTTTGACTTCATGAGAAAGGAACAGAAAATGAGACGAAAGTAAAACAACTTGAACTGAGTGAAAGGAGGTGAGAAAAACAAGTGGTAATGAAAAATGAAATATACTATTCTCGTATTTGGTATGACTCATGAATATTAATAATGACTGGCTAGGATTTTGACTGTTAGGGAAGTGTTTTTTTTATTTTGACTCAAAGGTTTGTTTGCAAGTGTGTATAAGGTGTGTGTGTGTGTCTCTATGTGTCAGAAGTTGGTCTATAGAGGGCTCATTAGGGACATGTGGGGATTAACTTGGGGGATTTAGTCAATATCTGGCAAATCATTCCGTCTAACAGCGCAAACAAGGCAATCAATCCTTTGATTGGAGAATTATGGAAATAGATTTTCACTGTGTACTTTAGGATTTCCAATTCAATTACTAAAGGCTTGCCAATAACGAGTATTGGCAGGCCTTGACACTGGACAGAACCTGCATAACAATACTGAACACGTCATAAATCCTTTGTATTGCCACCTTAGCGAAATTAAATTAACACACTATTTTCCTAATGACAGCCTCATGGTGGAAGTACTCATCTTTCATTCATAACCAGTACTGTCCATTTTAAGTTTAGCTCCTTTTAGTCACTTTCTCTTTATTATATTTTATATGTCTTTTTGCTGTTTAAAGGTCAGTATTGTCAGGTAGGTGTAAAATAAAAGAAAATGAAAGACTTTCCTTAAAAAAGTCAGATTTATGATTAGATTGGCTTTATATTTAAAGTATAAGTTCAAAACAAGGTCACACGCACACACACAGTAGCTGCTATTTATAATTGATCTATAATCAGAAATACTACTGAACACATGTTATAATGGTAAAGGTTTGATGATGGGGTGCAGGAAGAAGACAATATACAAACAACGCCTAAAGTCAGAGAGCACGCTACCCTGTGACTTGAATATTGCAAAAAATAAATCTATCGTTATCATTTAGACCCAGACGCCAGATGGAGCCTAGTTCAGTGCACTGAGACTGGCTTTACAAAGGCTGACAGGTATCATCCATTTCATGCATGCTTCACAATCACTGGTTCATTCACAACTCTTTGGGGATCAGCTGATTAGTAACTTTAATCAACTATCAAATCACATTCATGCAGATGTGCAGTACAGCACATCATTACTCTACTTTAAGAGCTCAGCCTTAGAGAGCCAAGCCTTTTCTGCCAACTTTTACCATTTAATCATTTACCATTTATGGTTGATTCATTAACGTTTGCGTCTCTGACTAAAGTGCTTTCAAATCTGAAGGGTATAACAGAAATACATTTTACAGTTTAACAGTACTCTTAACACACAATGTTACAAAATGCAGTTGGTGATATGCTGAAAGCCAGATTTCTGACATGATGATGGAATACAAATGATTCCCAATTGGACAAACTATAGAGAACCAATATTGCTCTTTGTGTGTGATTTGTTGATCTCTTTTTCTACCTGAAATCGAGTGATTCTGCAGCTTCATGTACTGATTTGACACTGAAATATTAAGAGAAATCCAAAGCTCTCTCTCTACTTTTAATCAAATAAAAAGTATTTAGCAAGGAGTCACTCTGAAACTCAATGCAGAAAGGCGTCAGAGAATGTTTTTAGGTCTAGCAGGACACAATATTCTCTTACAATAAAGTTTTTGAATTGTTTTTGAAAGACAGAGATTTACTTTTTTATGTCTACATGTTCATTTTTCCAAAGAGCACCTCATCCAAACTTGTTTTTGGTCCAGGAAACACTCCCACCGAACAATTGTACAAAATAGTTTTTCTTTTGTTGAAAATAATAAATAAAATAAAAAGCGCTCCTGAAAAGACGAGTGTGATTGAAATGGGCAGTGGAAAAATATTAAAAGTTGTTATTTTATAATTCATGCATGGTGTTTAATTTGTCTCAGGGAACTTCATGATTTACCAACAATCCACAGGTAGTTTTTGGCACATGTAGCACAAATAACTACTAATTACCATATGGGAACATTCGGCCAAACAAATGAATGAATCTTACAGCAAAAAAGGCAGCAACACACATTTATCATCCAAACATATTGCAATGTGCTCTGCCCCCCATATCAAGTAAACTGGGTTCTGTGTTTATTTATCAGTTGATGTTGTTGTACCAGAACATGCTGCTCATCTTTTTTCTTGTAAATTGGATGCATTCTGATAAAGCTTTTCTCCTGGTTGTTTGTCACTGCTCTTAAGGGATTGATTCTTTAATTAAAAAACCAGTAAGATGCAACCCACATTACTCTTACACACACACACACACACACACACACACACACACAGCATCCCAACCAGCCGTCACCAGCACAACCCTAAATCAATAGGAACAAGTGAGCGGTGAGCAAATGAAATCCAAAGACCCTGTCCTTCTCTCATTCCTGCATCCATCACAGTGGATGGGTAGCCAGCAGGGTGGAGCTTCAGCACCCACACCCATCAGTCATCCCTGTGGTGCTCTCACAATGTGACACCCTGTTGGTCATGGCCTCAGTCATCCTTCGAAGAAACCGCAGGGCACTGAAGATAGAGTTCGACCTGCGTGACATTTTAGCTGGAGCTAAAAAAAAAAAGTTGTATTCTGGTCATGATTTAAAGACGATAGAAAATTAATGACAACAAGGTAATGAAAGTAAGACTCTTCATTTAAGTGTTTGCAGGACCTCAGGCATAACTGCAGATTTAACAAACTGTTGAGTATATTACCTCCCACTTCACTAGAACGATTTCTTTGGTCAGACATTGACACCATAATAATTTAACCAAAAAACACTTTCATCATCAGGCGTATTCGAAATGACTGCCTAGCTGGATGTTGATGAACATGCCACAAATAAGTGTCAATGAAGGGGAAACCAAGCTTTTAATACTTTATTGAACCCTTGCATTGTGTCTAATGTCCAGCAGGGGGAAACTCAATTAGTTGCTAAAGAGGTCCTTTTGTGCAGTCTACAAAAAGCTATACCTCTTGATTTATTTATACCCCAGTTGATTTGTTCCTGTCCAGATTATGTTTTAATAACGATAATGATATTCATTTTGCAAAAGGTGGTCCATCTTAAAATGAATATAAACCAGTAAGCAGCGTATGCTTTAGGACTAGCTTGTTATTGACCGACCGATGTTCTGTTTGGGTGTTTTCCTCCTATACCTTTAACACTAGGTTTTCATATCATAATTGTTACATTATAATTGTCTTAGCTTTGTGATCTTATGTTTCATTTATACAAGAAACCAAGACAGTGACGGCATAAGGCCAAAATAGAGTCTACAAGTTTGCAGTTCTAAAATAAAAATGTCAAAATGTCTATGTGCACTTCTTCTCTGAAAGATAATGCTTGTCTACACTAATTTGAGCTGAAAGAGAAGATATTACGTTAAGGCAGGGTACTGAAGAAAGAAGAGAATATCTTAATGTCTTGTATCTGGACCTAAACTCAACCTCAAGCCAACAACTTGAAATAACAGGGAAGAGAAGAAAGGCCAGAGAGCCTGAGCCTGATACAGTATGTGACAACAGGTCCACAGCCCAGCGCGATGATCAGGGCCATTCATCAAGATTTTATTGATTGCAGCATGACAGAGTTTATCTATACAAAATGAATTTGTCTTGAGAAGTCACATGTATGTTAACCTAAAATAGACAGTGGCTGATGAAAAATGTCTTTGTTATGATGGAAATAATAAAATAAATGTGTCACCTTATATGGAAATAAGACACTTCTGCCAGAGCACCATGCTGTGAGATTCAACTTGTTTAGCCCTGTTAAATGCTTATGTCTTTGTTTTGTATTTTATTTAATTTAGCATGAGCTGTTGCTGTAAAACATTTATGCCATTTAGCTTCGTATAATGACCATTACAGTGAGAGGGTCACAATCTATCATGCACGTGTGGCAGCCATAGATTGCTCCTCTTGCTCCATCCATCCATCCATCCATCTTCTCCCGCTTTTCCATCAGGGTCGCGGAGGTAACAGCTCCAGCAGAGAGACCCAAACTTCTCTTTCCCTGGCCACATCAACCAGCTCTGACTGGGGGATTCCAAGACGCTCCCAGGCCAGCAAAGAGATATAATCCCTCCACCTGGTCCTAGGTCTACCCCTCGGTCTCTTCCCAGCTGGACGTGCCTGGAACACCTCCCTAGGGAGGCGCCTGGGTGGCATGAACTTCTCACCTTATCCCTAAGGGAGATGTCAGCCACCCTGCGGAGATATCCCATTTCGGCCGCTTGTATCCGCGATCTCGGTCTTTCGGTCATGACCCATCCTTCATGACCATTGGTGAGGGTAGGAACGAAAAGGCCTGGTAGACAGAGAGCTTTGCCTTCTGGCTCAGCTCTCTTTTCGTCACAACGGTGCGGTAAAGCGACTGCAGTACTGCTCCCGCTGCTCCGATTCTCCGGCCCATCTCACGCTCCATTGTTCCCTCACTCGAGAACAAGACCCCGAGATACTTGAACTCCTTCACTTGGGGTAAGGCTTCATTCCCTACCTGGAGGAGACAGTCCATCGGTTTCCTGCTGAGAACCATGGCCTCAGATTTGGAGGTGCTGATCCTCATCCCAGCCGCTTCACACTCGGCCACGAACCGATCCAGTGAGTGCTGAAGGTCGCAGACCGATGAAGCCATTAGGACCACATCATCTGCAAAAAGCAGTGGTGCAATCCTTAGCCCACCGAACAGCAGACCCCCTCCACCACGACTGCGCCTCGACATCCTGTCCATGAATATCACAAACAAGATTGGTGACAAAGCGCAGCCCTGCCGGAGGCCAACCCTCACCGGAAATCGGTCCGACGTGCTACCGAGGACCCGGACACAGCTCTCGCTCTGGGAGTACAGAGATTGGATGGCCCTGAGTAGAGACCCCCTCACCCCATACTCCCGCAGCACCTCCCACAGCATCTCCCTCGGAACCCGGTCATACGCCTTCTCCAAATCCACAAAGTACATGTAGACTGGATAAGCATACTCCCAGGCCCCTTCCAGGATCCTTGCGAGAGTGAAAAGCTGGTCCGTCGTTCCACGACCAGGAAGAAAACCGCATTGTTCCTCCTCAATCTGAGGTTTGACAATCGGCTCCTCTTGCTGTTGCATTTAAATCAATCAAGACTGGCAGTAATGGATGCAAAGCTCTAACTTAAAAATGTTATAGAATTAAAAAAAGGAAATCTATGGGTGAGCAAGCCATATTTCTTTATGCTAAAGAGGCTGTCTTTCAATAAAACGTTTCCATCAGCCTCAGCTGGACTTTTAATAAAAGATTCCCCTGGGGCTGCTGTTCTCCTCTGTGACCTTCCACAGCTATGGTCATATAAGGAAATGTGTTGCATAACCTGCATGGCATGATCATTTCAGTAGTTAGTGACTAGTTCAGGGTTATACCAAAGAGGCTGATATTGGCTGAACTTGGTGATGCACTGCATTAACACTAAAAGGTTGACATTGTAGTTTCGAGTGAAATGTATTGACATCTATTAGATGTATTGACAATCATTTTTAGTAGACATATTCATGTTTCCCTAATTATGAAGTGTAGTAAATTAATTTTTCATTCAGCATCGTCATCAGGTACCGGAGCCATGCAGCAGTGCCTTCTTCTGTTAGCATACATAATCACCTTAGCTTTTATTTGTGTTGTTAAACTGTCAAATCAGCATGAAAGAGATCAAAATTTACTACACTTCATAATCAACAAAAAAAGTGTTTTAATCACAAGTGATATGAATTTAATGTCTTAAATAGAGCATATAAGACATTAAATATAATCGTTTGAGGAATAGTCAGGTAGGATTGCTGTTATGCATGATTCGATTTTGTGTGATGTCTTTTTTCCTATAACGTCTTGGAATAAACAATTCAACCCTCGAGCTAACAAAAGACATCTGAGTCCCCAGAATTTTCCACATGAAAACTGTAAGGTCGCAAGTAACATTACTTTATCTAACATAAACTATCTCCATTGTATATATACCAATTATACTAAATATTGTTTATCAGCAACATCAAACCCTCACGCCAGTAAAGCCATCTACCTGCAGGATCAACGCCGGCTAAGGGCATGAACCTTGTCTCCCTTCAACCTTTTCCTTTATCTCATTTGCCTAAACGGTGATATGTCATTCCCCTCCACACACGATGACTCTTTCTCTTCTGAGCTGACACAGATCAGAGACCTTTTCTTTTTTTCGCACCCCCACCGGCTCAGGCAAACTGTGCGTGGGAAAAAACGAGGGGAAAAGAGCTTGTGGTTTTACATATCTATTTTTGCCAGAGAGGCAGGCAGGCAGCATGGAATGTCAATATGTGGCTCAGCAGCCTCTGACTGATGTGAGATCACAGTGACGGCTGCACACAGCGGACACACGGACACACGGACACACGGACACACACACACACACACACACACACACACACACACACACACACACACACACACACACACACACACACACACACACACACACACACACACACACACACACACACACACACACACACACACACACACACACACACACACACACACACACACACACACTTTGCCGGTGGATAAATAAGCAGGGTGCAACCATAGACAGTTTAGATAAGACCAGGTCACCCAAGTAGAGGAAAGCATGCTGCACTGACACACACTAATAGAGACTACCGAGAACATGGATTCAGTGTCGAGTTGTCTTATACTCCAAACAAGCAGAGTTGGCACAAATCATAAATGGTACAATGCTTAAAATTTGACAAAATTAGGTTTTTCTGACATTCCCAGCTCTGTAATTTGTATTAAAAGCTATTATTTTTTAAAAGTTGCTACAAACTCAAAGAAGGGGTCCTACTGGTATTAACTTTACCAAACACTGCAGTCAACGATAAAGGAAAAGCTGGTATTTGAAAAGGTCATCCCAATTCCGTTATATCTAAATTGTCAGTATTGGTTTTGACAGCAAGAAATCTGTATCGCTAAAACAATATAGTATTGATTGAGGCACAGTAATATTATGCTGCCATTCAGTATTGTTTCAGCCATCTGAATGAGACAACATAATGGCAAAGAGAATTGACTTTTAGTACATGTATGATCTGTTCTCTTTTTGCAAAATTGTAATATGGCAACACATCAGTTTAGAGGATTCCTGTTCAGTAGGTCTTTGCAGCATCTTGTCATATATAAATATTATTATTTTTATTTGATATAAGCAGCACAACACTGGGTCAAACCAAGCTTTGTCACAGCAGCTATTTGATTTCCTACACAAATCTCTTTAATTAGTATCTCAAAATGCACCTTAAGGCAGCAGTATTATGAGAAGACAAGCTATGATTAAACATACAAAATAAAATACCTGCACAGAAACATCATAACTACCACTTCCTTTTCTGATGTCTCTTTTCGTTAATTATACGGTCCTCCCTAAGCAGATATACAGGATGAAACACACACAAACACATCCATGACACATTGCCCCTCGCCTGTTTTCACAGTCTGCTGCTCTCAGTTAAGAAGAGGCTGAGAGAAAGGATGAGAGGCAGGAGAGAGAGAGAGAGAGAGAGAGAGAGAGAGAGCGAGAGCGAGCGAGAGCGAGAGCGAGAGCGAGAGAGGAAACGATTGAAAGGGGAGCAAGATAAAGAGAACCGGGAAAGGGATAGATATACAGCAACGAAGCACAAGACAGTAAGACAAAGCAGAGACGAGGTAAAGAAAAGGTGAATTCTGAGCTTTGTGAAACAGTGTATAAGGAAATTACTCAAAAGAGGATTCAAGGGATGTTTTAGGATAAAGATTGAAGGTGAAGGTAAGCATTTGGATTACTGTTAGCTTAAATTGGTAGGATTCAGTTTACAAACAGTGATTGCCGCATTGCAATTCCAAAGAAGGTCCAAAATATTAAATGAAACAACTAACAGGTATTTAGATGTGTTGACCATATTGGTAGTTAACTTCTCTTTTTGAAATATGCGTAAATACATGTTCCTGATAATTAAACTTTTCTAGCTGTGGAAATTATGACTGTCCTCATCAGAAAAAAAAGAGCATTTATTTGCTTACAGCCATTAAAATAAATTGGGTGGCCAATATACAATCACCTATAATCATCTATGTTCCATTGAGGTTCAACAGCACCATGTACTGCAGCCTCAGAACTGACCATACAGTCAAATCAACACCTCTATAAAACAGTATAAACAAAACAATTAAACTTTTTATAATGATCATTAAAGTATCAATTATTCCACTCCAACACACTGGCAACTGTGGCCTTTAAAATGACACAATTTGTTTCAGTTAAAGACTCTAAATGAACTGAACCCAAATTCTTAAAACAGTTGTTTTCACATCTAAATGATCATATACAAGATTTGTTCTAAGTCTCCATTAGAACTCAGATTTTTGGGATATTCTTTTAGGTTTGCTTTCTGGGTTTGAAGTGTGTTACTGTCTTTCCACCCATGGCTTCCTGTCTGCCCGCTTGTGTCTGGTAACAGTAGGAGGCATCTTCCCTCAGAGAAGCCATCTGACTCCAGTCTGTAATGCTTAAACAAGCCTGACTGGAAATGAGTGCAGACAGAACGGGATTGTCTGGCCTGCTCGATCAATTAGGACAGAGGGAGCAGCTAAGAGATAGGCAGAGAAAGTGTGTGGTGAGGCACAGCTTTCAGCATCTGCCAAATTTGTATAAAATGTTAAGTGCATTTTAGAGAGCTTGCCAGACAAAACATTCATCTCCGCTGAAACAAAATCTCTCTACATGGACCCATCTTCTAACCCCTAACGCCCCCATATAACGTCCCATGTTGGATCTGAGTTCAAGACTGAATTTAGACTTCAGAGCTGAGAAGAAAATAAGAAAATATCTCCCTTCTTATTCGTCTGGCTCTGCTTGTAAAGAAAGACAACAAGGATATGCTGTTGGGCTTCAGGGGATGAATATCAGCCAAGTGACCCTGTTTTCTGTCTAACTCTACCTAAGGAGGTGAAGAATACATAATGAGAAGCATCAACATGCAGAGAATTGTAACTTTGAATGAAATGTATATTGTCTCATATAAAACAGCAGTACTATACACTGAAGTATAAACATACTATTAAACAAACAGCCAACAGGCTTACAGGCACAGTCATTTTCAGTGCTTTTCAACAAAATGTCATTCATAGAGACACTTACCAACCAGAGAGACTCTCAAGGACCACAAAAAACATAAAGCGACTGTAAAGAGAGAGACAAAATGACCAAAAAAGCAACACAAAACAACTACAAAGATGCTTAACACAAACACAAAGTGATATTAAATGACTACAAAGAGACAGAATTAACAGAAAAAGACACAAAACAACTACAATAAGCAGCCAACATTGACAGACTTTACATTTTGCGTTTTGCTTTAGGTGGTGGGCCTTTTGCACGTCTGGATAACAATATATATTTGCCAGTGATCTGTCTTCACTTTCTCCCCAGATGGGAGTGGGTTTGGAAGCCTTGGAGACATACAGTATGATATTCGATGCAGGGACTTCACCATCGTTAAGATTTAGCGATTTAGCAAGTTGATACTGAGGTTGAAAGGTAGAAGAAGGGAGCGAGAAAGAAGGTGGTTTTGTCCTGCAGTGCTGTGATCAATCTTCTGCCGCAGCATTTTGTTTCAACATGCGGCAGAACTCTGATCCATCCATACCCTCCACTGGTTTGAATTGGGATTGAGGGGGTTTGGTGGGCGAAGGTGTGATTTATAGTCAGATTGAAGGAGCTGAAATGCAAGATTGTGTTTTATCCTACCGCAGTTTTACATAGAAACATGTAAACTACTCAGCTACCTAGAGAAACAAGCCCTTATCATCATGTGAATCTGCAGACCAAGGAATATAGCACGTTCATGGGACTACAGTACACACTAACTATTTGTTGATGCAAATCACTTGAACCCACTTTAACCGTCAGTCTTTTTGAAAATGTCAAGAAACAATTACAATTTTCAGCGGGACAGTATGTGACCTTCCCCAGCCAGATGTATAAAGATGGACGGTTGTCATGTTTACTGTATGAACTCCTGCTGAGAAGCAACAATACATCTCTAAAGAGGTGGGGGAGATGGTGAGTGACTGAAGGGCGGGAGATGTCACGTACTTGGGGCAGATTATCAGTTTATTATCTCTAAGAGCGAAAATTGATACATGAGGGTACTGTCTCTGTGTGTGATTATAGGTGGTGAGCGGTAAATATAGGGTAATCCAGAGATTTCCCTGGGTCAAAAAAGGGCTTTTCTGTAAGATTAAACACGATTGCTTCGCTGTATAAACAGTATCACTGACTAACTGGCTTCTGATTGGTCAGAGCTAATGACCAGGGGCATGATCACATAGTGACGGCTGTGATATAATGGTTTATAAAATATATTTATAGTGTTAACTTAAATTCAATCATGTCTGTTTTCTGAATGCAAAAGAAAAAGACAGCTTTGAATAACTTTATGTTTTTGTGACACAAGACAAGCTTGAAACAAAATCAAACACACAGAAAAAAACCTACAATTCATAGCTCTGTGAGATTAAAGCAGTGATGAAGGGGTGCCCTGATGACATAGGGGTTAAGGCCACAACAATAAATAGGTTTGGGTCAAGCAAGGAGCTTTGTTGATTTTTCACGACCTATCTCCCCCTTTTCGTCTCCTGTCTCTTATGTCTTTAAAAGACATAAAATGGCCAAAAATATCTGAAGGCAAAAACAACAAAATTGGCCAAAAATGAATTGTTATTCCAAGATAACCACAATCATTCACATTTAATGGCATGATGTGCAACAGTGCCATTTTCTTCAAACAGGCAGCATGCATGTCACTTCATTTTATTGCGTAATGAATGTGATCATTTTTCAAACGTCTACCGTAATGCCTGTGTCAAACTTTTGTGATTTCACACAGTTGTGTCTTATTATTCATACATTGTTTGAAAACCTCACACTTTTCTCCTTTATTTGAATCCTTTATGAATTCCCTCATTTTTTATGTGAAAAAAGAGAGATTTCAATGATACTGTATGTGTATAACATTTACACATGACCTAAATAATACTGCTTTCTCGCATTTCCCACTAAAGTGTCTCTTCAATTAATCCATTTGACACGTATACAATTTCAATTATGCCTTAAATAATCTCTGTTCAGAACATATCTTTTGCCATGGTAAGTGTCTGAATGGATTTTCTTCAATAGCCCTTTCAGACGCTCAATGATGTATCCATGTTCAAACAAAACAACAGGTGAAGCTGAATTTTGTTCTATTTTGACCCAAAAAGACCAGACAATAAACCATATGTACTACAGACTGGGAGTTAAATCTCAGTGTATGCGTTTGAGTCCGTGTGTCCGTGTGCGCATCTTCCCTTGGTTTTCTATCAGACCACAGAGAGTGGGACAAATGGATGTGTCAGAGCTTGATGGAGCACTGCGATTGCTCTGCTAGGCACAAAGCTATTACAAGACTATATAGACAGCCCCAAAGAAAAATCCTGTTTCAATCAACCACACATAATCTGGGAGACAGAGAAAGATGTTCAACTGTTGATAGAAAGAGTCAGGCTCTTGTAGTGAAAGAAGATCAATTTCTCACAAAATATGTGAATCTGTAAGTATCTCGAAAAGTTTTATTCAGATGTGTATTATTTCTGTCACTCACTGTCACAGCAGAAAGACACCGGAAGATTGTATCCCAGACATGGACAAGTATACTTTAGAGAATCAGCAAATCATGGGACAATGAATAAGAGACTTGCGAGTCCTTCTTGTGGTTCATCATTTTCTGCAGATGTTACCTAACCACACTTTACAGATAGATATTATTGATAGTAATCAACTTTGCTTTTGTAATCTTTAGAAAAAAAAAAGACATTCAAATATTTTGACACAAAAGGCTTTAATACAACATAATGCAATTCTTGTAATTTGAGCAGAGGTTCAGGTTTGGAATACAGTAGACATTTGCCAGTGCCACTGTAATATATTTTTCTGATGCAAGTCAAGTGAGACAGACAGGAGTAAACAGCCTAGTAGAGATAAAGCACTGTGACCTTGGACAGGTTTCCTCTAACTGGGCCACCACACTGCTCTTTTGGAGTGCCACGTGCGCAAGAGAATGTGTACAATAGCATGTGTATCTGCACAACGTGCCTATGTGTGTGTATGAACAGACAGAGTGAACAACACCTTCTGCACTTACATGTGTAGAGTAAGAAAGAGAAATAAGCGGGAAAAAAATCAATTTGTATGATCTTCTTCCTGGAAATGTGTGTGCGTTAAGCACGCTGTTCTTAGTCAAATCCCAGAGGAGCACATCCCACAGTTCTTTTCACCAAACCAGATTTCCTGCTCTCTGATTCATTTATGATTGCATAGTTTACCAAATCATTAATTTGATTAGTTCACTACTTCATCATGCAACTGCAGAAAAGCCTCTAATGAAACACATTTTTTTAAGCAGTCTATACAATTTGCCTAGATTGAACAATGAAAGCCTTATGAGCCACTTATCTCTGTCTGTATTTATACAACATAATATAAGGGTCTGTCTTAATGGCTGCCCGACTGTCTGAATATATATAACTTCTGATTATCTGCCTTTCTTTGCTATTGCATGATTGACTGCTTAAATACTAGTAAAACTGTGTAACTGCATGTCTACCCATAAGAAATAAACGGACTCCCGGCTTTAACCTCTCCCTGTGCCGCTGTCTGTTTCTCTTGCTGTCTCTCTATGTGTCCCTCTGTCAGACTCCTTTTGGCCATGCATTTAGTAGAGCAGAACTCTTCTGCCAGCATTTGCCGGCTCATCTTAAACCAAACAAATGCACACCCAGCTAGTTTTCCCTCCCAGTGAATTGATGTCAATATGCAGCAGGGGTAAGATGAGGGGAGATGGAGAGGGCATAAGTGTGGCCAAACTAGGGAGGGTGGAGGGAATCAGGAGGCATAGGGAGGCAAGCACAAGACAACAGAGGTACAATAATGGGTTGAGAGACAAAGATGATTAAAGAGAAAGAAAGAATAAAGTATTTGTATCACCTCTTGGCGAGCAAATGATCACTAACAATTAAGTATTGATCTTTGCTCAAAGCTAAACAACCTAAACATTGGAATTATAATTCACAGTGAGCAATAAATAAATGCTCATCTGATCACATCTTTCATGAGATAATTGCTGCAAGAACTAGAGGCCCTAATTTAGATACACTAGGTGCATAAGCCTAAATAATTCAGAAATGTAATAATGGGATATTTTGAATACAAAATTAAAAACTCAAAGAATGGTCATACAGAGTGACGCTTCTCTCTCTAATAAATACTTATTGGCTGACACCAACTTGCAAAGAGCATATCGACTACCTAGCAGATTTTAATTTTGGCCTTTTGGCTACTTACAGCGATAATGCAAAAATACAGCCGATATGATCTGCCAGCGGCTCCATTTGTCCTTTCCGTCCGAGAAAGTCAACATCAGCAAAAAAAAGAGACTTAACAATGTTAAAAAGATAGTTTAAAATGTATTCTACAGCTTTAACTGAAGCGAATTTAAAACCACAGACAAATATTTTTAGTATAAAATTCCCCGTTTTGTGAGAACATTGAGGCCAAGGGGAGAACATTGGGGCCAAGGGGAAAACACTTCCATGGTACTGTAGTTGCATGAGTGAACACAGCAATAGCATTAACCCACACATTAATACTGTGATGAAGATACCCAATTAAGCTGTCTTACTCTGCTTGAACTCAATTTAGCTTCTGAGTACTTGTTTTTAAATATGAAGACTGTAGATGTTGTATCCCTCTCTTTTCAGAATAGTTACAATCTTTTAACTGTTTTGTATTAGAGATAGGTTATAAAGTAGGTAAAGTCTAAACTGTTTATAAACAGTATATCTATGCATAACGATATTATTCATGTATCACATGAAGATTCTTTATCAAAAGCAAACTACGGCCATATCAGTATTTGAAAAATAATGTTCTCCTTAACATTTCTAGAGCTTTTACCTCTTAAGAAACAAGTCTGTCTAAACTCTGCCTGTCTACATCCTTTTTCTTCTGCTGCTTCCTGTATTCATGTATTCAGTGCTTGCTTCCAGCAAGACACTAATAACCTCCTCACTTTTCCCCATCCTCTATTCTTCTTTCCATTTGCATCCATCCAGTGTCTTACACACCCCCCCACCTCTACTGCTCCCTTTCTTTAGCTCAGCCTCACTGTATTCCTCACACGGTGTGGGTAAGCCCAAAAAGCTGTCAGAATCTGTTCTGCTGTCAGTGAGATGCCGAGTGGGAGCGCATTAGATATTGGCCTCGGTGTGTCCCTGACAAGAAACAAGCCAATTAAGGAATCCCCTGGCACTGTTTAAGCCCAGTTATGGCAGAGGTCCCCGAGACGAACACTGGTGTGCTAAATCATCATACCTTTTTTTTTATTAGAGCGTCCATGGGGAGAAGTGGAGTGATTCAGGATTACTCCCTTTTTTTTTTCGATCTCGCAGCTCTGCCGGCCATCACTCAGCAGCATGCCTTAGAGAAGTTTATCTGAGCTATGAAGGACACTGACATACAGATTTCCCTCTCCCTCCTCCTCTGTTGTGCGGAGCTCACTCTCAAGGCTAATAGTATTAGGGATGGAGGAAGTGCTTAGAGATAACCCTCGGGTCGGGTAGTTTCAATCAATTACTGTGGTTAAATATTGAAATACAAAAGATTAAGCATTAGTATTTGGGGAAAGGCTTGAGAGAGCATGCAAATGCCTTTCGCGAGTGTGTAAGCACTTGTATGTGTGTTAAGTGTGTGAGTCATCTTATTCCCTTTTGCTCTTTACATCCAATCACTCCTTGACATGGCCTTTTATCTTCCTCTGTGTCGCCTTTTCTGCTCATGCATCCAAACTCAGAGCCTGAATCTGACGGAAATCCTCTGAAAATGTTCCCAATATCCGACAGACTGATTGCTTTAGGAGGACTTTAAGTCTACCTGCTGCAGTCTAAGCTTACTCAGGGGCGTCATCATACAATGACACAATAGGAGGCTGCTTGATTGAATTCAAAAGCTACAGTTGGAAGATCTGAAACAATTTGGTATTGATAACTGACAAAGATACTTTGCTTTAACAGGCCATCAATCCTAAGTCCATTGCTTTGTACTGTGTAGCTTTGTAGTCTAACAATGGGGAGACATATTTAATAGTTTTACAATTAGAAACCTTTTAAATCACTTTTAACACGATACACGTTAACTTCAAGCAGGAGTCTATAATCATTTACCATATTGGCAGGCCCAATTATTTTGTTAATTAATAGAATCAATCATCTCATTTTGCTTACAATTACCAACAGGTTTCAAATAGTGTAAATGCCTGCTTTATGGGAAACGAGATAAAGAGGACAGATGTAAATGTATGGATGTGCCGAAAATGACCTTTGTCACACACACACACACACACACACACACACACACACACACACACACACACACACACACACACACACACACACACACACACACACACACACACACACACACACACACACACACACACACACACACACACACACACACACACACACACACACACACACACACACACACACACACACACACACACACACACACACACACACACACACACACACACACACACACACACACACACACACACACACACACACACACACACACACACACACACACACACACACACACACACACGGCATTAGGGTTGCACAGCCTAATATTTGACTGAGGTGTGTTTGGGCAACCAGCGCTGTGCAGCACCCTTATATAACGCTGTGTTTATACGCCTCCGGTATATCTGACCTATCGGCTGCTTGGGATCTCTGAAATTTATCAAAATAGGATTATTCCCTTTGTTATGATCGGCCTTTGTCGTCCAACTGGCCTATGCTCAGTTGTTATTATGATGTAAATGAGTGAAAACAAAAAAGGCAACATTAGGCATGTGTAATCCCTTAAAGCTGTTTCATGTAATTTAATAAATAAACTGCTCTTCTGTTCTTCACTTGCCCCCCCCCCCCCCCCCCCTTGCAAGCAAAATGACTCATGCATATTTCAGCAGTGTGTCTGCCTATTCTGAGTGGAGCTTATTGTGGCTGCTTTCAGACGCCAAATGAACCCTCTTTTCCTCTCTCCTGTCTCTCTGTCATTCACCCCTCCGACGCCCGGTTCTTCATCACAATTCAGCATTTCAGAACATGGAGAAGAAGCATGAGAGTAGAGACGCACATCTTTGCCTCATGTGAACAACCTCTTAATATTTTTTCCACTGAAGTATCAGCTTGCCTTTGGCGTTCTCAAGTACAATTATTAACTTCTTCTGGAGGAAAAGTTTTGCTGAGTCGAAGTCCTTGAAAGACACGGTATGGATCAATTGCTGTTCAATATGCACAAATCTAATGAGTAAAACCTTGGAGGGTAAATGTGTTTTTCTAACTCCATAGATATTCCCACATTCAGTAAAGTCATTAACAAACATAACAACAGTCCTCCTTGCACAGTTTTCCCTTGTGGGCCAATTGAAACAGGTCTATTTATTTTCAGAGCACAGCAGGTATAACATAATCAAAGGGCACCTTAAACTGAGGGCTGGGCACGACGTATATGGTGTTTACAGTGCGTAAACATTTGTTTGCAGCTTTCCAGCAAGCACAAATGTCTGCGATGTGAACCTACATGCAAATTCATTCTAGTGACTGGGGAGAACAAGCACAATTAAGTAATTGATTGAAGTTTCTCTGCCTTTTCTGTAATTCTTACTAATGAAAACTATTCCCAGGCGAGCATATGAGCCCATAGCGAGAAAATCAAAGTCCCGCTTTAAGGAAGAACTTCTATACTACCTGAAACATCTAAATCTATAACTTTTACCATATCCATAATGTCTCTCAAAAGTTGAAAAGATGATTATCAGGAGGCAAAGAGAAGCACAGATGTAATTCTCTGATACAAATAAACAGTGTTTATAGCTACAGTATGGGGCTTCTTTGCCTTACTCAAGGACACTTCAAAATTGTTTTTGTTGGGATTATTCAGAATCCCACAGTGTCCTATGATGAGAAGCTGGCAAAACACCACTATGCACTTCTGGTCAACATTCCTCTTCAACAAAACCACTCACATTCCTCCCTTTACATGCACTGCTTAATGTAATTTCATAAAAACTCAGCCATCAATATACACCCCAATTTCCACTTCACCTTCAAATTCATATCATACGACCAGCTATATTCCTGGCAAACTCATCATCAGATAATAATGCCGGAGAAGTTACTGCATATGAAATGATTTAAAGATGTGCAATGGGCAGGACTGATGGGCAGCAGTTTATATCCAGAACTAGAAGCAGTATGTGACTCTGATAGGCAGCTACACCGTGTGCTGCTGTATCGGCCTGATACCAGGCTGTGTCTAATATGGTGGGGATTGACTTCCTCTTGCTGGCTCCTTGGTAGTAAAGGGGATTTAAACTATTTTACCTCCCAAGATCTTCACACCTTCCCTCAGGCCCTCTCACCTCGAAGCCTTAAATATTAATGGTAAATCGCAGGATAGTGGACGAGTGAGGATGGTGGAGGGCTGACAGCTTAATCATGGTAGAGGCAGCCTCCCTCTCTCCTCTCCCTTAACGCTGTGGGCGGCTGTCACCACGACCTACATGATGTAATCACCTTCATAACCCTGATATAGGCCACCAAGGGACTTGCAAAAAGATATAGAGGGACAGAAAAGAGCTGGGGGGACCTTTGGGATCTTCCAGCAGCGGATCCTTTTGAGTCAAAACTCAGAGGGGGAGAGGAGTCGTAAGGATAGTGAAGGACACTGTAGCGCTCCAAAAAGACATAAAAAGGCAAAAAAGTTGTTCTTACTGCCTGGGCTCTCAAACACAACCTCAGCAAGAGTAAGACATATTGCCTGATCTTCAGTTTTGCTACTCTCCCATATTCAGTCTTCCTGTAGTCACCTCACCACATTTGTTTTTCTTTTGACCGGTATTGCACTCATGACATTTTTATATGCATTAGCGTGAGCTATGATGCTGTAGACTGGGTTTTTGACGGGAATTATAGCTCATCTGTCTGATTGTTCTGTGCTGTCCGAACTACTTGGCAATGTTAACCATTTCACTACATCAGTTAGCAAAGCTATTGGTAGTCCTTGGGACAATATATTTGCTGTGAAAAAGAGACCAAATGCAAGTCCCCTCCCCCCAAAAGAAATACAGAAATGTTTTGATTATTTGTTATTTTTAAGGTAAATGCGTTTAGAATGCTGACATTACAGTCACAATCAGGCTTTTGATTATATGGATTCTGTAGATTCTGTGAGTGCCTACATATCACACCTCAGCCCCATTTTGTTAACCTAAAGAAAGATCATATTTTATCATACAAATAACACATTTGGGAGACTGTTTACCCTCAAATGCACTGTAAGCATGGCTTTACTGGCAGCAATCAACTATATCACTTAAAATAAATTGAACAAAACCATCTCTATTACATCATTAGAGATCACACCTGAGAGACATGATTCGTACTCAAATTGCAACCACAGACACGACCTCATTGAGTAAAGCACTTGTCATTTTCAGAGAAACTGCATAAATGAGGTTCAAGGGGGCATTTTTTATCCTGAGAACAAAAAACATGGTCAAACTAATGTCCGAGGAGCCTATACCTCCATTCTGTAATAAGTTTTCATCTCCCTCAAATATCCTGACAGCTCAGAGAGGGAAGCGTGTTGATGCAGCTTGAAGTTTTTGATCTGAGGATGTTACAGTTTGTTGTCGGCACGACTACATTTCATTATCAGGATGCCTTCAGTTTGGGACTCGCTGCCATTTTCAAAATTTTTGATTTTCAGCTAGACAAGTTACTGAGGGGAGCTGTAGGCACTTTCTGCGAGAACAAAATGGGATTACCCTTTTGTGTAGTTGACGGACCACAAGACTGAATATGGTACAAGACATGCATTCATTGTTTCTCCAGTAACTGAGAGGCAAAACATTTAAACAAAAATGTTTTGCCTCTGCAGTACACAGTGGAAGTTAGCTTTGTGGGAATTGGTTGGTTTAAAGAGTCAGTAAAATATTTTACTGGGCCTGAAGGGACACAATGAAAAGATGGGGGAAGTTTGAACAGCATAAGGGAAGCTTCCTTAGAGACCTTCGCTCATTATCTCATTATCTGTCTCCAGCTTACAGTATTTCCCATGTGGACTGAAGGGTCTGAATAAAACCAGTGATGTGAATACGAAACAGGTCACTGCTACCCATTTGGACGTGTTAAAATCAATATAATTGATGCAGAAATAGTCATGTGCTTTCAACAAGGTGCAGTGGACAGTTATGCCGAAGGCAA
Organism: Eleginops maclovinus; assembly: GCF_036324505.1. NCBI lineage: Eukaryota > Metazoa > Chordata > Actinopteri > Perciformes > Eleginopidae > Eleginops > Eleginops maclovinus. Next base: position 15,956,142 of record NC_086355.1, on the reverse strand, counting down.
TAAGTAGTACAAGACATGGGCTCCTTACCCCGTTGATAGGATATGTCTTCCATCCAAGCTCTCCAAGCACAGACGTCGTATCTAGCAGCACAACTGAAATGGAAAAAGAGGCAAGAATAAAATACAACCATTAGCAATCTGTCAACACACAAAAAAGTCCTATTTTGGAACTGGAAATTGAAATATCACTCATAAACATGTTCATTTAAACTTTTTTTTATATTAACAGAAATGAGTTTCTAGGATGAATATTTATGAGAATGGTGGCGCTTGCTGTGGGAGCAACATTTCTGCTACTTCCGACACAATTTGGGGACTGATGGATTACACTGAGATTGCTGTCAACAGTCCATTCCCTCCCCTGCTATCACTTTCTCCCATCCTCAGCCATGCCCCAATCTCACTGACAATATGCTCTTCTTCTGCCTAAAGCTGTTCAAAATATATAAAGGGATAGATCTCTGCTCAACTCTTATGAAACTTACTGCAACTTAAACATCCTACTATCTTGTCTGGTAAGGTGTTTAGGTATGCTTATTAGAGCTTCATATCATATTGTTCCATAGTAAAATAGGCAGAGATCATGTTCAGTTCACTATAACTTTGCAGGTATTGTAAAATTCCACCCTCTAAAATAAAAATATTACTATCCTTTTTCAGTATTTTGTCTAACTCTCAAGGACTTAGGTTTAATAATTCAGGAGGAGTGCTTCTCTCCCAGTACAAGCGATTTACAGTGTAAAGGAGCAGACATGGTTAACTGAATGTGTGATGCCACCATAACATCACTGAAGGTTTAAGTTTAAAGACACACCAGCAACAACAACTTACACAGTTATTGTTTTATTGTATACAAACATATAACATCCTTGAATATAACATTGAGCCAATCCAGTCATCTGTTCTGTGTGGATGGCATAGGTGATATCTGGCATAGAAACGAGACTCGACTCAAGAGGCTTGTTAAAATACTCACATGCTATGAGCCATCAAGGACCATTCGCCAAAAATCTCATCTTTAAACTTGTCCTTGAGCAGCCATTGACTTAAATGTTAAATGTCAAGCTGTGAATCCCTCAAGCTTTATACTGACACTGATTTCTGACTATCACTGGTATATTCTTCTTCTTGAAAACGATGGAGATTTAAGTATCAGTCAATTATGAATGTCCGCTTAGAGCTCTTCAAGTGGTCCTTGGGGGCCTCGTTATTCCAACACAAATTTCTATCAGGGACTGTACCTCTATTAACAACATGGCTCTCCAATATTTCGTTCCATTAACTAAACGTACAACAAAGTACAATGCTTTTAAAAAATACATATTTGTGAATGTCAATTGCTAAAGAAAAGTGATATTTATATCTGTGAATGTACTCTGACAAGCATAAAGGATGGACCATTTTTGAATGTGTCTGTTCCCAGTTATGATCCAGTAAACCTCTGATGGAGCGTGGTTGACAGAGATTCCATTGTGTATGCATTTATGCGCGTGTCATTCCAAACTAAATACTTCTCCACTCCCCCTTAGCTCCCAGAGAGCCAGTACAGGATGCAACGCAGTGACAAAATGTAACATGTTTTGAATTGGTGCATCACAAAATCCAAGAGTTAAGAAAAAAAAACTCCAGGAGTCACAGATAATACATCCAAAGATGTTGTTGCTTGTGTATGTTTTTCAATATGTGTATTAAATGTGTCTATAGCATTAAAAGAGCATCCTCTTTTATGATTATAGTTAAATATCACAAATCATAGAATTAGTTGCTGCTCTGCTAATTATAATACCAATAATGTCATTCACATTTGGACACTATTGCCAGACATCAAATGTTAAAAAGGGGAAATGTGGAAATCCATTAAACATCGTAAAAGGTCATTTAGACATTAAATGTGTTTTAATGTTTTGCCAGTGGAGCCAAATATACCACCTTTTAAGTTTATGTGGCAAACTGTTAGCTGTTTACATACAAAGTACAGCAAAAGGCAGCATATGTATTAATTTTGGTGCCGTGTTTCTTGCCACTAACTTTTTATAGCTCTTATTTTGGTCTCTACTATCTTCTGAGAAAATAATTCTTTAGCTGTTAAAAGCTCCTTGTGTGCCAATTGGTGTTGCAGCTGGTAATCTAAATTGAGTTTATTAGAGCATTTGCTTTACTAAAAAAACAGCTGCCTGCGGCATTGGTTGATTAGAGTAAAGAACAAAGTTTAGTTGCCAAAAACCAAAACAATGAGAAAAAAAAGGCCAACATGCTTTGCATAACTGAAGAGATAGTCATCTAGGAGCTCATAGCTTTGAGAGACATCTTTTCAATTGCACATTAAGTCAATTGTTAATATTAAATAATAATTGTGTACACTGTAGATTGTAGATGTTTTAATCTATAATATATAAGCGGTATAACATACAAAAGTGTGACGGTTACATATATGTGCATGTGTGTTTGTACATATGAAGTTTGTTTGACTCGTTTTGTATGTGATATCCTTATGTATCTACTTAGGCACACATTTTAATGCATTCTGGTCTCATTGCCTTACCAACCAAAAATCCATTGACATATGCAGGGAGATGTAAAAGCAATGAGCTGCTGAGGTCATGTTAATGGAGTGGGAACTTGGGTGTGCCAGAGAAAATATTCTGAGACAAAATGGCTATGTGCTCTTCCTGAAACCTGGGTTATAAGGGTTAGGGTTAAGGAGAGAGAAAAGTTTCTCCCTGGGATTTCGAGGCAGCATTAAAGTAATGTCATCTGTAAAAATCCATATATAAAAAAGGTGCATGACTAACAGCTGGGGATTGGTAAAATCTGATTGCCTAAGAACAAGTGAGGATACATACTGTGCAGCATGAGTAAAAGAGAGTAAGACATTTTCTTAAAGTATTTGACAGTTTACTTGGCAAATATGCATTCTGATCAATACAAACGTTTTTGTTAATTTAGGTTGATAAATGTTATTAAATGATGATATTTATTGGATGTAAATGCATCCTTTTTCAGGTTGAAATTACCTGTGAACCCCAACTTTTACTTTAATCGCTTCAAAAACCCAATCAGTCTGAACAATATATTATATAAAACTCAATGTACTAGTCTACTTCTGACCATAAAGACATCAATACTCATTTTACCTACTCTGTTGTTTACCTGTTTATTCCAGATGACTTGAAAACATTGCATTAATATAGTCATGTATACCAGAGGACATTTAATACTAAAAGACTTTAAAAAGACTAACATAAAGCACCTAATAAATCCTGTTGTGTTGTATTAATCTGAGCTTAATTGGAGAAAATGACCATTGATCTGTATAAAAATGTAGCATATTTTTCAATTGATTGACCATCCTGTACGACACAGCAAGTAAAGGCGTCATGTGGATCCTTTGATACTCCTCCTCTAAGTCTGTCTGCAATGCTATGCAAGCCTAATATTTCCTCCATGTTGGATCAGTTCCAGTGTCTTTTTCTGCCCACCAGTGTCAGCTCTGTGCCATGTCAGTGTCCGTGCCAGGCTGCAGGACTAGCTGGCAATGCCATGGTGTTAATGGACACCATTAGACTACTTTGGGCAGGTATGCAACACAGTCCCTGGAGGATGGCCTAATTACTGAGAATTGGCCGTGTTGCTCACTTCAGTGAGCAGTTTCACACATCACTTTGCATAAATAAAGAACAGATGATGTACATTAGGAGGCAGTGTGAAAGTTATCCAGCAGAGAACATTGCACTGTAAGGTCAGAACTTTGTTTTTTCTAAGTTTATGAGATCTTAGACACGCAAAGCAGTACAATGTGCTACACTTTGTACTGAAATGTGAAAGTACAGGGGTTCTAGATTTGTACAGGTCTTCAGAATGAAACACCCCTTGTACTGAGATTGCAAAAGTTAAATTATAACTTGACAACTCATTGCTGTATTTATTTAAAAACATTACAGCTACAAGAGCTCAATAATTCAGAATGTACTTAGTGTGAACGAGATAGAGCAAAGCATTATATTACATTATATTTTATGGTGAGTTAGACAACGTCACCTGGGGATCTCCACCATTGGTATGACAGGGAAATTATACCAGCTGCCAAAAATGTAGAGTTAACAATGAAGCAAGGCGCACAGATTTTGACACTGAAGGGCACAGGCGTATTTCCAAATCAGTTAAGTGTATATGTACTAAAAAATACAAAAAACTAAGTGAGCTGAGGCCAGTATATGGGGTGGCATTATATGGTAGGTCATCCATGGGTAGTGCCATACACTAACCGCAGAGGCAGTGACAGCAAAGACACACAAATAGTAAATTACATGAGCTCCACAGTGCTTTTCACCAAAGGAAACTGTGAAGAGGGAATAACCCCTCCTTTAGAAAGGCCCTCAGCTCCACTAAATCAAATAAATAATAACTGAAACAAAGTTAAACCAAATACAGATCCCGGTTGGTTCTTAAAAATCCAATTTATGACAAATGCTAAAAACACCTTAACAGAACAAAACAAAAGAGCAGTAAAACAGAGCTGGGAAAACAAAAGTTGCACAACAAAACAGCAGGTGAACCTACAAAGAGTAAAATGGGAGTCAAAGGCCTCACCCTGCTGCATACAAACATATTGCATTTAAATGTTGTGAACCCACTCACCACATCAGGTAAAGGTATTAGCACAGCCTTCCAACAAGTAGGCAGGACAACAATGGGCTTCTTACAAAATGATATGTCACATTAACACCAACCACAACAGAGAACAGGGTCAAAAAGCATGAGCAGAGGCCCCCAGGTGCTTATACCCAGGCCTTCATTAGGGGGAGTGGTTTGGGGAGGATTCAGGCCTTGAGCTGCATTCAGCAACACTACACTGCACTCACTCAGCATTCCCCACCACACAGGGTTTCAAGATAACAACAGAATAGTATCTATGAGTGTGTGTGTGTGTGTGTGTGTGTGTGTGTGTGTGTGTGTGTGTGTGTGTGTGTGTGTGTGTGTGTGTGTGTGTGTGTGTGTGTGTGTGTGTGTGTGTGTGTGTGTGTGTATTCATCTGGAACCCTGTTTCCTGAAAAATGACTTTCCCTTACAAAAAAACTGCATTCTAAAATACAGTTTAACAGGAAATGTATGTATCTTTCCGATTACAGCCAAAGCTTTAATCACATGGTCATGAATTGAAATAAAACTTTAAAAATACTACAGAACTCCTTTGTTAAATTGATGTTCAATTCTTAAATAAACATACATAATGGACGTTTCCTTCAGAACATGAACTTGCGCTTGAAACTTTAGGAGACCTTGGCATTACTGATGGATTTTAGGAACATTCTGTCCGATATGATAAACGACGATGTGACGCAAACTGGGAGACGAAGTCATCTTGCAGTTTGGCGAGCTACTGTTCAATCATCACGGTCCTGATCCGAAAAAACATGACTATATAAGATTTAGTTTTGTTGCATTGAAAAGTATTTTTTAGGGAACTAGGCTGTCTGCAACGTTAGTACATTTTTGTTTGTGTGTGTACTTTTGCTTAACTGTGTGTGTATAGGTAGATTTCTAGTGAGTGTACAATAAAACTGCCTGCGTGTTCATAACAATCCATCCTTTCTCCGCTACTCTCTCTATCCCTCCATAGAGTTATCCCTCAGCGAGGCACCCACAGACCCAGCCTAGAGCTTAGGGTCCTTAGGGACTTCCATTGGTTAGATATAAATAGAACATGAGCTGGCCAACTCATAAATATGTGGAGCTCCGGTACAATGATGACATCTCCTGTCTGGCCTACAGCCATCGCAGGCCACATAAACAACTAAAAATAACTACACTAGTAAAAAAAGCTTCATCCAGTTTTACTTAATGTAAATTTGAAATGGGAACAGTTTGAATATTTAGGCAACAGGGACATGAGCTGTCTCCATGTGTGTACTTTGCCTTGTTCAACTGAACCACAGCAGGGCACTTTTTGAGGGGATATTTGCCTGTATTTATTTTTTAAATTATGTCATAAAGCAAAACATGTATTGCAGGTAAATTGATGTCTACATATTTCTTCAATATTATTAAGTGCTGTTAACAATTTCTGATAATTATTATGTTGAGGGTACACTGCTGAAAGAAACTTGCCCGAACAGTTGCCAAAGAAACAACAGTCAGTCATGTTTTTGTTAACGTTTTGCATTGTTCATTGGACATACTTGGACACAGGAAGTTGGACGTTAACTTAAAGAAATACGACCTGAAAGCTGTCTAAATCACAACATAGTGCGGTCCTTGATACATCCATCAATGTGGTTGATTAGGTACATTATATTTATTTTCTTATAGCAATACTTAAAAAAAAAACAACTTTTAATTTGCAAGTTCCACACATACCCCTTCCAGTTAACAGCAAGGCCGATTTAAAGACAAACAGCAGCACTCAATGAACAAAGACTTGTGAAAATTGATTTGGTTGAGTATTTCAGTTAGGATTCCACCATGTCATTTAGTGGTGTAAACAAAGTGCCGGGCTCTTGTCAGAGGGGGATGATATGCTGTGAAAAGGAAGACTATCCATAGCAGAGACAACCTGACAGGCGTGACAACACACTCTCCACACTCCAACAAGATCACACAACAAACAACATAATAAATGGCAGCAAAGCAAATCTCCCATTGTGGTTGATTAGATCTGATATAGCTTGTAATTGTTTTTAAACAAGAGATTAGTAAAGGGAATTCATGGCAATAATATTTGAGTCACCTATTCAAAACATTATCACTCCAATGTCAAGTATAGGCATGCTAGAGTTCTGGACTAAATGATTTCACAGCAAGTGTTTTTAATTAAATTAAAAATTAAAGCAAAACACCTGTAGTGATATAACTGCATTTCCTTCAACATATCGTTTTTTCTATATCTCGTTGCGGATACTTCAGAATATTCCTGTAGTATTGACCATTTAACAAAGGTAGTATATTTTGTCACATTATACAAGTTCTATTTGTATCATTTGGTATCTTCCCAGACTATACATTTAATGTAGTTTTGCAGTTGGTTACATAAAGGCTTTGCAAAGCTGCACAGGTGTTTTCACTTATTTGGGATGATTAGACCTCTTCTCAGGTAGAAGTGAGTATGGGCACGTGACATTTTCATAAGTGAGCCCACTGACTGGAAGTGTTCTAAAATAGGAAACAGCTTTTGTGCGATTGACTGTATAAATATATTCTGCAAAAATATTTTTACAGACTGTCGTGAGCAAAAGGAAAGAGAAGCAAAAGCAGAAATAAGTGTAATCACTGCACAAAAATGTGGATTTGCCGTTACCATTTTTTACGTGTACAATAAGTTGACTTAAATATCTTGAACACACATCACATGGCTTAACAGCAACAACATACAACAAAAGCCCAACATTTGGCTCCATTTTGAGTCACAAGGTTCAATTACAAGGCAATTGTTGTTTTCTAGTCAAGTTTTCCCTTCATGTACAACATGCTAATGTTTTTAGCATTTTAATTTGCATGGAATAGCCTTGTAGCTAGCTGACTTATCTCCTACTTGAAGCATAGCAACTGATTATTTATCCTTTTTCCTTACCACTGGGTGGTTTCAGTCAGTGCATATCCCAACAGAAGAGCACAACTTATAGCTGCATGCATGTTTTTACATTCTTAACAATGATGAAACTGATGTTCTACCTGCTGTAGCACGAGCCACAGAACGGTTATGAAAAAGTGTCCACTATCACAGGTTCAAAGCTAAAAAAGAGACTATGGGACATGTCCATCAAGATCAGTCGTAGGTTTAATTAGGCAAATTAAATGAAAACACCAGTGTACCCAGGGTTTGTATAACGCCCAATTTCAGACTATTCTACATTGAACACACAACAAAACAAAATTACAGTACATTTTGAATAAAGTTATCTTGTGTTAAAAATTACCTTTACCTTTAAATTGTTGGGCTAAAATGTGCAAAACTACAAGTATGTATTACCAAAGTTAATTCATAGAAATGTCATTTCAATTAAACAGCACTCAATGAGGCAGACTTTCTTGACTATTCCTGCATTGATAGGAGTCATTTTTCTCAAGGGCAAATAATGAGGTTTATCTTGCTATCTAGGTGGCCATAATGCTCATGTACAGCACAATTTATCAATCATTATCCTAATACAGTAATGCCTCTGAGGAAGTGGTGCCCTGAAACAATGAACAGTCTCCAGCCTGGAGTCATCTCAATCTCTCTAGGTAAGGGGCTTTTGTGAAAATACCTTTTATTACATGTAGCAGCATGTGCTCTACTAAATGTCAGGCAGAAACTGAGATAACTATTATGTTCATAAAATTTTACAACCCCACTGTGAAATAATCTCAAGAATCTCAGCTGTTAAATATTATATTGAATTGTTCTGTTTTCCCAATAAACCCTAATGTATTGATACTGAAACTTGTGAATATCCAAAATGTTCTTGCTAACCTGTGAATTCACATCCAGACATGGTTACAGCACACTAACATTGTGACTTGTGAGTCAAAGGTGCACAGTTAACATTTTTACAGCTGTTCCAGATTGACTGATTCATTGATTTTCCTTGACAGCACATTGCTGCTGAATATCTCCTCCATCTAAAGCAGTGATGGTGATGTTGGTGCTCTGCGGGGGGTGCCATTGAGAGCAAAAGATTGAATCAGCCATCCTCTAAATATGCAAAAACCTGCATTATTTTGATGACGATTTCTCAGCGGGATCCCTGTGAGTCTTGCAATCTTAAACCCATGCAGCCCAAACGACAGATTACTGACTTCCAACTTTGTAAAGATCCAGCGGTATCTCATTGATACTAGATGCATTAGTCCAAAAGAAAAATAATCTCTTGTGGTGCTTCTATTTCACTCATCCCTTTCCTAAGGATGTATTGCTTTCTTGACTGTTCATGCCTGAATCTCACAGACAGGAAAAAACAATTTGAACAATGTCAGAAGTGTGAAACAAAGACCTGAATTACTGGCTATGCGCAGTCGTCTTCATGACAAGGGCTCAAGAAATAATGTAATCAAATGAGATATGTAAATGGTATAATAAGTATAGCTGCAGCCTATTTCACAATGGAAGAAAGTGGGAAAAAAAGTAAATATAAAGTATTAATAATAGTAAAGAATGTGTGATATATTTGATGGGGAAGACAGGCTTGTTCAAACTTGCCAGTGAGTGAGTAAATCTTTTTGTTAATAACTGCCTGCAATCCCAGTTGGGTTGACATGAGGGATTATCTGATGTGTTGCTGTGAGAGGCGGCACAACGGCGAGAAAGAAAAGGTGATTGTTTTTTATTGTTCTCCTAACATCTGACATCTCGACCAATTTTGTCTGTGAAATCCCTAATCTGTTATGTTCTGTTTGTTTGTGTTCGGCAGCACTAAAACGCCTCCGTGTAGTAGTATTGAGTGTTGTTCCCAGCCTTTCGTCAGTGTATACTAGCACTGTTTCCAATGTTTTTATTTTCACGATCATGAGGTGGCTGGATCACAACGTGAATTGGTCGCAACGGTTGAGACACTCATGCATTCATAACCCTGCACATTTAGTCTCCTCAATAACCATGCAGCCTCAACATTGAATTGTCCTCAACAGGCATACGCAGCAGGAACCTGGAATTATGTTTTTGCCAAAGTCAAAAGCAATACATTGATCGTGATGTGGCAAGTTGAGAACCGCTTACGCCTCACCACCTAACAAGACAATTTCCTTTGTCAACTGAGTTATTATCAAATTTTTCCATTCAGAGCTGCACCGCTCTGTGGTTGAAAACGACTGCAATTGTGCCGCTGAGGTCCCAGACCAGTCAATACTAAAGTACACTAGAAAGCAGACATCAGTTCAATCATTTAATCTGTGGCAGAGAAAAACACAGAGTGGGGCTGTTATGTAGCAGCTGTCTAGAAGAACAGGGAGCATCATCGCTCTTTTTGAACTGAGAGAACAATAAAATATAACCTGGGGGGCAGATCCTGCTGTGTCCCGCACAATCAATAAGACTATTTTAATCCTAACCGAAGCTACAGCGGCTGGCGTGCACATGGAGGGACACGAAGGAACGATCACACTTAAAATTGTGTAACCATTCCCACATACACGAACACTGGCATTATTGAAAAGACAGGTGAACTGCAAGCTAATGCAAAATATAAAGACATGCAGGAGCAATGGCCTGCATATAATAACCCAATTTCACACTGCACCTACAGCACATGCAGATATGTGTTGCCATGTGCTTTACATTGAAATGTAAACGTGCACATACACACAATTTCACTGAATAAATACATCTTTGGCAGCTCAGAACCTTTAAATGTATGTTTACCATTTCCTGCAGCACCTCTGGCACAAAACATGCAAGGAAGTCTGCACTCACAAACTGAAAGAGAGCACAAATGTTCTCAGATTGTCACCCACTTAATGAATCAATCCGTGGCTGATCTACTGTCTGCATATGTCTCTGTGTGTCTAAAATACAACTGTAATGTAATTAAAGCAGCCTCAGGGGTGTCACTTCGTCAGCTGATTTACATAAACACTGTATTTCATTTTATTATCTGATTCAGTTTTTGGATCAAAACTGAGCTGATGGAATCAATTGAACTCTATTGGCAAGAAAAACTTTAAGTCAAGATTCTGTCATGGTGCAGTTTTGTACGAATACATTATGAAACAGAACACTTAGTTGGATATTATTAAAAGAAAAATAGTGTATATTACAAATTATTATATTGCATAAATACAACAATTGCAACAGAGACAGACAGAAATAAGTCATTTATTGCATGCACTACCATACATCTGAGTGATGGTTTTATGTGCGGATTTAATCGGTTTATATGCTTACTTTTGCAGAGGCTGTTATATTATCGGTTCTTACAAAAATAACAGTGCATGAATCCTTAGCGGTGCCTTCATTGACTATGTTTGAAATAAAGCGTAAACGTGGGAAAAAAGCATTGCAACAGTAAACACATTACCAGGCTAAAGGTTAAACAAGTTCATGTGTCTTAACGGTGGATCGTGAAACTCACCTTGGTTGCAGTGGCTGAAGCGAGTGAGGACAATTCCCAGAAAGAGTGAAACGAGGAGAAATCTGTTTCCAAAACTCATGTCTGCTGCAACATTTATCAACGGCTTTATAAGAGGTACTTTTAGCCGAGAGGTAACGCGGACAGAGAAAAAGCGCGCCTGGATCCTCAACAAGCACCGAACCACTGGTCCTCACATTCGGTCCCGGTTGGAGGGAACTATCGGGGCGACGGAACAAAAGGAGATCCATCTCTAACCCGGAGGCAGAAGTGGCGATGGCAAGGAACCGATAGATTGTGGACAAAGTGGCAACAATATTTAAAGTAAAATAAAAAATGTCAGACAGGTGCAAAACACCATGCTCCTAACAACTTTGCAGATTTCCTCAGTCGCCGATATTGCATTGTCAATACATTGTCCTTGTAAATCTAGTCTCTTTAGTGCACAGGTTCGTGACAGACTTGAGAAATCCTGTTAGCTGATCGATGTGCCGCGGACTACCGGTTCCCAGTCTGCAGCCGGGTACGCTGCAGCAGCGAGAGGTGAGCAGAGAAAAGGATGCAGCGGAAGCGGCTACACTGTGAGACTGTGCGCATCTGTGCCGGATGCTCGGCACTAGAGGGGGTAAGCTGACAAGGCAGTGGCGTGTGTGCGTGTGTCTGTGTTGTCTCATTGGTTCAAGTGTAGGGCTTCCCAAATGTTCTCCACAAGGACTTCTACATGATGAAATAGACCTGTGATATGATTTGATCCTAGGAACCCTGTCTGAGAGATCATTCAGTTAGTTAATGCTGGTGCAAAATGTTTCCAGGATTAAGAAGAAGGTTATGATCTACATGGTTAAGTGAAGTCAATAGTGAATTTAAACTGTACTTGCTGGGGATACCTTTGAAATCGATCACTTATTAAACTGAAATTATGGGGCTCCACAAAAAACTGAGAAAAATCAAAGAAACCCCTATTAGTTCCTTGACAGCAATGATTTATGATGGGTATGCCCACATTTTTGTGTGTAAGTCCTGCATGCAAATAAACAACATAACACAAGTCTAAAGTCAATATTTTAATTCAGTGTAGACAACTCATCTGAAGAAACCTCCACTTAAGGTCATAATGCTCTGACATCCTACTTAGTGACTGATTTGATCACACTTACTTGTATTCACTTGAAAAGCTCATTTGTACTGATGACTTTTCTTCTTCTGTTGAGCAGCATTGAGTATTATTGCTCTAAACGCCAAAAGCATTTTTAGAAAAAATGTTGGTTACCTCTTAACATATACATAATAATATACAGATAGTAACTATTTAAATAACAGTTATGAAGATATCTAAAGTTAAGCATCTCTTGACAACACACTTCATCTCAGAGGAAGACAAGACACATATCAACAGATTTGCAGTGTGAGAGAGAGCTGCTCTGCTTGCCAAGCGGCCAATGTCAGCCAAGATAAGGGAAGGTCTTCTTCTCATCTTCATGGACGTCTCATCGAGTGAGTAAGCAAACCCTCCCCAAACTGACCGGGTTAAACAAAGCAACAGTGGCTGCTGTGATGAGACCCAGTCAATCAGCACATAGGAACAGCTTCCCGTCAGCACTGAGGAGGTAAATACATCAACATCACAATCCGTCACCACCACTTTGCTCCCAGCCAATCACCAAACAATACGGAGAAGCTGTCAACTGACTTTGTGCGGCGCAGCATGCAAACACATTGGAGGACGGAGGGTTGTAGAGTAGAATATATTCACCACGCCGGCCTGTTCATGTCTATTGAGGCTGGATGGAGTCCGCAGAATCTGAAGAAATGGATCAAGTTATTAACATCACAAAGTAGATGAAAAGAGCTAAAAAAAAGATGGATACATGTTGCTGTTCCTCTTGGAACCAGTGTGTGTTGTGTTGTAATTTTTGTAGCCATAGAAGGGCATTTTATTAGCACTTTCACACTTTCAGCACTGTCTAATGCCTTTATACCTCAACAGCAATCTGTTATACTATGTCTGCAAATGTTTGCCTTTTTGCCTCACTTTATTTTCACTATAGTTTGTCGATAGTTATAAGTATGTACAACAGCTTCCTCTTTTACTGCTACCTTGGTCATTATTTCTTGCATGAATAAATTATCTACAACAACCACACTGCTTATGCTACCAATACTTCTGCTAAAAATGCAGAAAAGAACATATTGCTGATGACATGAATCATTTCTCATCCCCGTAGAGGGTGATAACTGAGAATGATGATCAAACAGGGCAAACTGTTGAGAAGAGGTCCTCCACCCCCCTGCAATGATTTGGTTTCCTTTGCTGTAATGTTGGTCAATGAGGTGTGACTGTATTACAGAGGGGCCTTAACCGTGAGCTATGATCCCCTGTGTCCAGCGAGAACAAGCTCCGTCCATCTGTACTCATTACAAGCAGAAATTTGGAACGAAACCACATCAGCACAACTGACAGAGACAATGAGACTTTATAACGCTAATAGCAACACTAATGTCTTGTTCACAATGAAGTTCCAACCCATACAGATCTGCCCCACACATGGATGTTTAAAACTAAGGCATTTCACCATAAATGCCATGAAGCAGGTTGATTACTGTTTTTTTTAGAAATTCAAACAACATGGCTCTAGGAATGATAAGGTTGGTATAGAGGCCGGCCGGCTGGCCGATCAGTAAGTCGTTCGGCCCACCACTTAAGTTGAGGCTGAGGATTGCCATGACATGGATTTTGTACGAACCCTAATAACTTTGATGATCTCTTGATTTTTCTTCTGGGTCACCATTTGGTTGAAGTGTGTGATTGTAAATAACGAAAGCCATGATAATATTTGTTAAAGAAAGTTAACTTTCTCTAACTCTTTATCAGGTCAACAGTTTTTACTTGTCCTAAATAAATCTGGTTTCAGTTTTCAACATCATCATGTTAGCATAGTCAGTGAGTCCATTTTGGCATGATGATGGCACAAAGCAGCATTGTTCTTCAGTACACCCTAACCCTAACCCTAATCCTTAACAGAGCCCCTAGAATTGCAGTATATTCTATGTATATATATATTTTGTTTAGACTCCTTGATGTGGTTGTATGACTTCTCCTAATAGAAAGGAATGAAAACACCAAATTAAGAATTTATCTCAATAGCATGTAGGGTGTCTTTCCATAAAATCTGCATTGAAACCTGCACCACAGCAGGCATAGCTACCTACACACCAAGACAATAATTAATGTATTGCAAGTAGGGGTTTCAATCATGAATTTCTGCGTGTTGAGTGATGTTTAAGTGGCCACTAAAAACAATACAATTCTAGGGGAATCCATAAACATTTTTTGGGAAGAAAGAAATATTGGCACATTTAGAAACAGTGAGTAACTCAGCTGAATAACAATATTGGTAAACGACTGCAACCCACAATTCAGTCCAACTCTGTTCAAGCCAAGTAAAGATATAATAATTAAACTGGCTGTGAAATTGTCCTGTCAAACAACTTAAAAAGCAGCTACACAGTGTTTTTTTTGGTTTGGCAAAATAAAAATTGACCCCTGAATCATTGTGGTAATAATAACAAAACTTTGCTGGGTAGACATGGTGAATTTCAATGTGTGTTCCTTCACTCATCAATGCTTTAATGAAATCTGAACTCATTTGTACCCATGGTAGGGAAACATTCTGCCTCATCGTCCAAAAACTTTGAGACTGAAAGGCTTTGAGGTGCAACAGTAAACCTATTTTCCTGTTGTTGATTATTGCATTGGCCCTGAGGGAACATACAATTTTCTATTTGAAGCTTCATCTTTTGCCTGAGGGCAAGATGACATTGAATAATTTCAAATAACTCAAAAATGGGACATTGGGAAAAACCTTCGCTCAAAAAAGAATCATGATTACGATGCTTTGAAAATGGCCCGCAGCAGCTTACAGTCTACCTTGTCTCCTGATTTGTTTTTTAAAATCAAATTCATCATTTGATTTACATGATGCGTTGGTATGGAGATCTTGTCTGTGAACAAAGGACCTGAGGCTGATGCACATGAATAGCATTAACCTACTGCTATTATAGTAAAGATAAAGCATAAAAGTGTTTCATCAGATGACAGCGGCGCTGTGTGACTCCTGACTTGGCTTTTATATATGTGTTTATGTGTATGTTTGTAAATAATACAATATGGCTCATCAATATGTCTCATTCAATCATGGTCTATAAAACCCATGCCAGGGTCTGAGAAAGACCTAACATGAAACAATTATTTCATTAAACCATTCCAAGTGAGACCTCTTTAAATTATTTATAATATAGCATCTGAACATGATGTCAATTTGGTTTTAGTACGTGATGTATTATGCAAAGAGCTCAAAGTCTATACTTACAATGTAGATACTTTTACTTTGAGAATATTTATTTGACTTTAAGAAACTATTTATGTTAATTACATATTACCTTTTTTTTTTTTTTACTTTTTCAAACCTTTGAAATATCCTCCAAAAATATTTAGAACATGGGTCTAGACCAAATCAACCAATGGCCTAACTATAACAATTCTGTCCTGTATTCTTCTAAACAGTGTCTCTTGCATACCTTTGCAGCTTAATCTTGATTAACCCTTAATCTGTGTCTTGCATGTTACGTAAGTATGTTAAACTGTACAGTGAAGTATATTTATCCCAGATTTCTGTCCTTGTTAGGGCTTCTGGTTCCCTAAAGAATAGAAATAAAAAAGCTCCTACAGCACAATCCCATTTCCCCCCAAATGACTTGTAGTGTCTATCATACTGCACACCGACATGCACACTCTCATACACACTATTGCTGCAAATCTTAGGTTGCCCACCTCCCTAGCTGCCTAATGGGCCATAGGCTCTAATCTGGATGGCCGTGGTGCTCAGGAGAATGAGCAGAGCAAATAGAGAGAGCAGCTCATCAGGCCTGTGAGCCGCTGTGTCGGTAACCCCAGCTGTTAAAGAGACATCCGTCCATCGTTCAGAGAAGAGGGAAGGAAACGGGAAGCCTTCAAAGGCCGGGGTAATTTCCAGGGACTGACAGCAGATAGTTTCTCACAAACCTTTTTTTTCAACATCCATAATGTTCCTTCAGCTATTCAAGACTGTTTGTTTCTCTTCTGTGTCTCCTGACTTTATTTATAGGTAACAGATTTATCACTGGTGTATTTCTTACTGTTATGTTTGTTGCAGGTAATATAACCATACAGTGGATGTTTACAGAACAAATAAGGAAGAATAATTTTATAATTTGTAAATATATACAAGAAATAAAGTATGTTCTAAAGTGTTCTTCTGCTTTCAAGACCAACACACCCAGAGTACAACACTGCACATTATTTGCATAATCTCATGATTCCTGGACATTTTCTTTCATTAAAGTAGTTCTGAAAGATATCTTGGAGCAAATCCATCTCTGTTCTCTATTGTTTCTAAATGCGTCGTACTCAAGTAGAAACGGAGCATAATTTTCCAAGCAGAGTGTCACCAGCAGGCCACTTGTCTTGCCGTGAACGCTTATTATACAAGGAAACAATGTATGGTACTCAGCCAATCATGTTCAAGGCACAAATGAGAAATGACATTGTTGATAATAATCATGAAGCGCAATAAACATCATTATCACCCGTTGCACCATTTTTTGTGTTTTGAGTGTTTGAGACAGGTTCTGTAATTACAGTCAGCCATGATGCAAGGTGGCATTCAGCAACTTGACAGTTCTTGAAAACCTCCCCCCACATTGCCCTCAACCCCCAAATTTCCATTAGTAATTGACAAATGGATGGATTAATGGTGTATAAAATGATCCATCCATCACAGGGGCTAAACGGGGTGAGAGAGCAGCACTCTGTCAGACATGCCTTTTTAGAGCCTGGCTCTCATGACCTCTGTTTAACTGGATACAGCAGGGGTTGTCTTTTATTTTTCCTGCTCTAAAATAGCTATATTTGGCAAAAAAAAATACCTGTTTCTTTACGCTTTTAAAGTGTGATTTTGGACAATTTCATTAACTGGATTTTAAGTCATTGAAGATAATGTACCTAGGTAGAATTGCCCTTCATTTTTCTTCAAAACTTTATGAAAAATAAGAAAAATTGTGCATACAATTGAAAGTTGTCATGGGGTAGCTAATTGCTGAATTGTTAATTAATGCAAATCATTCTGAATGTACAAAGAATTTTTAGTGAGTCCCTAAATGATTGGATAAGGGTTAGGGTAAAGAGGAATCACACAGCCATTTTCAACCAGTTTATGTTTTATTTGTAGTTTACAATAGACAAACAATGCAGCTCAAACCAGAGAATATAAAAAAATCATTGGTCAAAAAAGGGAAAGCTGAGCTAGGCCCAAGGTTCCTGTGTGGCTTACGCATGCTGCTTCTAGGAAGTCTGCACCTTAAGATATTCAATCTCTGCTTTTCATACAGAAAGTTCCTACTATAGGCAAACCAAAGACATACATATACAATTTCTTTCGACACCATAGTGAAGAAGTTGTTGTGATTTATTTTTCAATGAACTTCAATGCTAAAGTTAAGCTGCTTCCATAATTGTTTTTACCAAATGTTGACTGATGTCAGGTTGTGTTGCAGCTTCTGCAGTTATTTTATCTGTATTATAATGTTATCCTTCCTAAACCAAAGTAGTTTTCTATAGGGCATATTATTTTGAAAAGACCAAGTGGAAATTGACAAAAGTTAGCTATAATTTCCTTAAAAAATACTGTAAAATGAATACAAATATTTGTCTGTGTGTGTGTGTGTGTGTGTGTGTGTGTGTGTGTGTGTGTGTGTGTGTGTGTGTGTGTGTGTGTGTGTGTGTGTGTGTGTGTGTGTGTGTGTGTGTGTGTGAGCAGAATAATGCTCGGCCTGGTACTACTGGCCATCAGTAAGTGTGCAACCTAATGTTATAGGACACAGGTTTGCAGTAGACTTTGGGTAATAAATAGTGAAAAACACAGCTTTTGGGATATTTCTTGTGTCCTTAACTTTAGTATTAGTATACACTATATATACTTTAATATTTACAATGAAGCCTTTATTTGTATTTTGCTTAACAGGGTGTATTGTTGTTTTTACTTGGCAATTACTTACAACTCCAGTATCAAATGTTTTAATACATTCACTACAGTGGCTTTAATGAGACTGAAATGTGTTCCCAGAGATTCAAACGTTGTATTCAGTTGTTATTTGTGTATATGTGCATGAATCCATTTAACAATAATAAAGACAAATAAATAGAGCTTTTGTGTAATAATCTATTTGCATGCCCGATCATTGGATTATCTATCCTTAGCACTCCTGTGACCACATGATTTAAAATGAGACACTGCAGTTGGTTTAATTATTTGGTAGGAGATAAAACAAGTGTCTTGGCCTTGCTGCTGCAATGTGTGACACACAAAAAGGCTTTTGGGGATTCTTTATCATTTTGTCTTTGGTGTGAGATAAAATCATCCAGCCAAGAGGAGGGCATCAATACTTCTACATCAGCACTGTTACACAGTGATTTGATGGATTCTGGGAGAATTTCTTGTCCCTTTTTAAGATGCCTGTCCATTCCTATAAGCCTTTTTTTTCAGCAAAATTCCAATAACCCGAGGGATTAGAGGGACCCGTCCAACTCAGTTAAATCAATGGTGTCGGCGAGATAAACAATGACAAGGCAAAAATCTTCTGTCAGTCACGGACAGGTGCAGGTTTGTGTGTGTGTCCTCATGTCAGTGTATTTCTGTGAGTGTGGCCAACCATGTACATAGGCCTACTAGTGCCAACATGCATGTGTGTGAAAAGGTAAGTGCTTCAGCCTGATATATAATGTATTAACAATGTGTCTGTATTGCTGCCTGCCTCTGAATATAGAAACAATAAAGTCATAACATAATCATACACCATGGGATAATCATTATAAGTGTTGTGTTAGAAAAAATGACAATTACATCACTTAGCATGCATTTGAATATTTATGACACAACTATAGTAACCTTTTGCTACCATTTTTGTGTATTTTTGCATAATTTAGCAAATGTTTACATTTTTGGATACATTCTCGTTTCCTGCGCTCTGCAGAAACAACTTCCTGACACATTGATATATTTGACATGGATAAGATTCATCGTACACTTTATGATATAGAGATATCAGATTTGATGTAAGTTATGTGAATAAAAAGTTGCATTCGATGGTGGATAGAAGCAGTCAGACGGAAGAGCTGTCTCATTAGACTAATGCGTCATTTGTGACGAGAACAAAGTACTTGTAAGTCACTTCGCTGAGAAGGAAGATCAACATCAGAACACATACAATCTTTTAAGCCACTTAAATACACCTCTCACCAGGGGGGCCCATTAATTGCTGGCAGTCGCAGAATTTCCTATTGACCTTTGAGTTGAGTGATTTTGATAAAATGACTTAACCGTGATCTTTTTAAAGCTTTTGGAAATGTTATCCCATATAAACCTGAACTAATGTGTTGACTTCATAACAGAAAGCTTTAAAAGCAGATTTATATACAGTGATACATTAAAAGTAAACTAAGCATTGCCGTAAAAATGCAAATACCAGAGACTGTAGAAGAACAAGTTTAGAGGTTATTTCCCAAAAAAACTTGTAGTGCACAGACAGTTTTAAACTTATAAGTAGTGTATTTACACTTCAAACACTTTGAGACAGCCATTAAAAAACATCTTCAGCAGGGGATCTTCACAAAGATAGCTTCTGATTTGTTTCAAAAACATGGCGGCTCTAGCAGCTGATACCCGGCCAGCACAATCCCAAGCACAGGGATACTGATCCGAGATAAAATTGCATTGCGGACTGTTAAGCCCCTGTTTATTGTCACAGTACACTCAAACAAATGGAGAACGATTGTATGGACCAAGATGTAGACATGAAATTGCCCCAGATGCTTAAGAGGTTATGGATAGGAATTACATATTGCGCTTTAGGCTGAGAGAACTTTAGTCCACGTTTTGATAATCATAATTAAAATATTGAACCTTTGAACTATTTTAACATTATTGGCTTCATTCTGTGTGGTGAGCTCATGCAGTCCAGGACTTTTAGGTGCATCTCTGTTTTCTTAACTTAAGGGCAAACGTGTAATTGTACAAAGCTGCTGTGTGTTAACTTCTTTGAATCAACATTACATACTTATTCCATCATCAATTTGAATCATTAACATGCCTTTGTCAATTTCACAGTTTCAATGTTTTCCAGTCCATCCGCTTTTTACTGAATGAACAAAGAGAGTGAATAATTACTTTGAGCTGTTTTCTTCGTGTTAGCATTATAACAGCTGACATGGTAATTGCATCCTTTCAAAGAGAGGGAAAGTATGCGAAGAGTGTATAGGTACTCAGAAAGCTACTGCTTATTTAAGAACTCTCCACTTGCCTCAAGTCGGGCTCTGTCTGCAGCTGTCACACCATAATCATCCTCACACAGCTGTGCACACAGGAATACACAAATGCTCATATAATAAAATAATAGTCGCAATCATTTTTGGTTTAGTTCAAGGCTAATTTTGTTGTTTTTGTTTCAAGATTATAAAGCATTGCTACATCCAGTGTGCAGTTTATTTCATCCCATATCCAACCACGTTTTGGATGTGCAGATATTGTAGTGGCAGGGACGGTTGTTAAGCCCAAGGCATATTCCTATAATTAGCAACATAATAGATAACAGTCTGGACTCTTCATTTCTCCACACCCTGTGGCTGTAGTGATGAAGCTGTTACCACTTCAATTAGACCAGTGATAACACACAGCAGTCTGTACTGTCTTACATCCTGGGCCACTGTTTAGGCCGATTGTGGGACGAACATGGTGGCTTTTGACATGAATTTCCCTTGGATCAAGAGAAATGTTGATATTTTTTACCAAGGCTCAGTTTTCACTGGTTAACTTAATTGGCAGTAAACAATCCATTCTGATGTATACAAGAGAGGATATGTAAATCCTAAATAAGGAGGGAGAATCACATTGTGCAGGTCACTGTGCTGTTTTTCAAGTGATCGGACACAGATGCTCAGACTGATACCTGCAGACATCAGAAAGAGCGGCGCTCTCATGTGTTGGTTTTGATTTGTTCCAGAGCAGCAGGCTTCCCTCAGCACTACAATTTGAGATAAAATGGTAAGTATGGCTTCTTAAGGATGGCAAATATGCAAACAGGACCTTTTCTCCTGACAAAATTGATTAGTTGGTGGTCTACATGGATGGGTTTGATGAGAGCAGCCAAAAAATATCTTAGATTTGTGAAGGCCAACATTTTGTTTTAAAGAACAGGTAGAAGGACAAATATACATATGCATATAGTATATGCCATAAGTGAAAGTGTCTGTGAGAAACATATATGAATCAGTGAATGCTTTGTAAAAAACCAAACAATAATTCCCGTCATTTATCATCAAACGTATTATACTGTGTTGAAGTATTATATTAATTGTTTTACTTTCATGGCCAAAACTAGATTTTTTATTCTTGTTATTATCATCATCTATTTTTAATTTTATCTAGATATATTTTTACAATTCTCATTGCAAACACTGAATAAAAAATAGATATCTCATCATTGCTATGGCTTGTAACTAATAAATAAGGAAATCATAAATATTATCAAAAGTTCTATAAACTTGTAGTTTGGTAGTTAATGTGCCTGAAATAAATGTATGATAAACAATACACAAACCACATGCTCCAGCTGCAGGTTTTCAGGCCTTTTTAGGAGATTACACTGAATTTTTGTAAGAAACTGTTTTTCATTGTCATGATTAGAATATTTAACATTCAATTAAGATCAATATTTATTATATAAGTCTGATTTTGCAGCCCCCGGTCAGGATAATAAAAAAAATACATATTCCATGATAAAAGAAAAAAATTGAATAAATCGTAGCTCGTAATCGGCCAATGCAACAGAATGAAAAAAAAAAAACCACTTGCAATAATACAATATTAACAAGAGTGACTACAACAGTGAAGATGTTAATTAAAAGGACTGTGATCTAGTGATCAGTCTTAAGCTATCATTTGAAAAAATAGCTATAACGATTCAGAGTTGTGCAACATACAGTATATTAATAACACTTTTTAATTTTTATTAAAAAATGTAAGATGGTTAAATACAATGAATATACATCCCTCTTTAAATGAACATGATAATCAAAACAAGGAAAGAATATAAACACTATTGCAATTAGTCATGCAGCTGTCCATAACGGTTATTTTCTGACCCACTTCTGCATGCCATTTGGTAATTCATAATCACTACAGAGAAAACCAAAAACAATTTTATTTAAATTCTTCATAATAAAAAAAGAATCATACAATACTAAAATACACTACAATCATCTGAATTTATAAGGTTTAGATAATGGGTGTTAGAAGGAGATCTGTCCTGCATTAATATCTGCTCCTAATAGAAAAGTATTGTGCACTGTTGGCACATTAGCATGGAGCTAAGGAAAGCAATTAGCCTGGCAATAAAAGATGGAAGTCCCCCCATCAGTGTTTGACCTGGACTGTCATTCAGTGTGTGTGTGTGTGTGTGTGTGTGTGTGTGTGTGTGTGTGTGTGTGTGTGTGTGTGTGTGTGTGTGTGTGTGTGTGTGTGTGTGTGTGTGTGTGTGCGTGTGTGTTTGACTCCCACTGCTGTCATTCCGTGCATATTGGTGGGCTCCGACAAATCACATGGTTTCAAGCTGGATCACGGATAAACAGGTTTGTGTCTGGGTAGCCAGGATTCAGTCGGTTAAAGCTAGAAGCCAATAATCTTTCGCTCTGTGGGCGTGTGCATGCATGTGTGCGTGTTTGAGCGAATCAAAAGGCCAAATGGACAATGTTGGACTCAGCTGACAATCATCTGGTGCAGTGGACCAAAGGCATGTGTTGAGAATGACCTTGACTGTCCTAGTATCTGTAGTGATTCGAACAGTGTCTGAGAATAGAACAGCAACTCTTCATCACTGAGCCACAGTGATTTATAACATATCTGCATGAGGTAAGATTTACTTAAGGTGTTTCTGTTGAAAATATGCAAAGCTTGAAAGAAAGGCAATCTGATACGTTACTATCAGCTTCATTGCTGTGAGCCGTAAAGCGAATGTCATTAAGGTTCGTCTCTTCTGATTTTTTCTATTATGAATTAATCTGTCTACAAAATATCAGAAAGTAATCAAAATGCACAAAACAAATGTTCACAGTCAAAGGTGAAATGGTAGTTATTTTCATAACACACAGCGACAACACCATGTTGTTAACTTCTCTTAAGATGTACTGTGTTTGTGTGTGGTAGCATGACTGATTTTTCCATTTGAAGCCTCTAATGATAATTTTACGCTCATTATACTATAACTGTCTGTGGCACTGTTATCGTTAAATACTTTAATATGCATTACCCCTTCTTGTCTCTCTCGCTCACAATCCCTCATGTATTCATGTACTCAAAGCTTTCAAGATGACCATTTCAACAAACACTTAGTCTTTGATATCCTGCACAGCTTAGCAGTAATTACTGTTGTCTTAAATGGTTTAGAGCAAATTACTGCTTGAGTTCCTTATGAAAACCACAGCATGTCATAAGAAAGTTACAGATTATTACAAAATGTGGCAGCATGTAAAGCATCGGACATTAAAATGTGAATCAGAGGAGCAGCAGGAATATCATTATTCTGCTTTGCAACCTGATATAGGTTATAGACCAGTTGCCTTATAATACACTTGGAAAATCAGCATCTAATTATCATGCATGAATCCAATTTGTTTGGTTACTGCTTTAATGTGAAGTTTATAGAGCCTTTCTAATGGGAGGCCCCCCAATAACTGACCATAATGTGATTTTTATACTGGTTTTCTTTTGGTGTTAGTTGAATACAGTTATTTACATGGTTTCAAAAACAAGTTATTCATCATGTAATTGAAATGAAATCAATAGTTCTACTTTCCAGAGAGTAGAAAGCTCATGATGCCCCTATATATATTTTTTTATCAGAACCAAGTTTTGAACATTGCCAACATCAGTTTAAAAGTCAATATTTGTAACATCTTTCACGGAGACGGGGGGAAAAAAGGGTTTGGTACCAGTATAATCTATTATCTATGATATGATGATGTTATGTAATACCATGTATTTATCCACATGATGTGAATCTAGTTTTTTTTGTAAGGGTTCCTTTTTTCTCCTGGTTGAATTAGTTCTCCCTCATTCAGGGAGTTAAAGGCGGACTTAGGGAGGAGGAAAGGCTGCTCCTCCTCCTCCTCCTCCTCCTCCTCCTCCTCCTCCTCCTCCTCCTCCTCCTCTAAGGCTTCCGTGACTATCACAAGGATTCAGAGCTGACTCTAATTCAACAGGACTGTCATAGCTCATGAAAAAATCATGTCGTATAATCAAATCGGAGTAAAAACCCTGCGCTGGGCCTCATGGGAGTCTCCATGCGCCCTGAATATTTCATGTAATGGAGGCTCTCACCACCATGGAAAGTCTCAACAGTTCAGGATTGCGTGCAAATATTGACTGTAGTTTGCAGGGCCAAGGGCTGGGAGAGGCCGACTAGGCAACCGAGCCTGAGTGAGTTTTATAAATAATGGTAATCACATGTGACACCAGTCGCAGCAGGGGGGCTCGTGGCCACTCGTTTCCTCATACTAGTCGATGTTACTGAGTGCAGTGGTAGAGTTAAAACAAGAGAAGGCACAGCTGAGAGAGAAAGCGGCGGCAAATGGAAGGGAGAGATGGGGGAAAAAAGTGCCCTGATGCATATGAATTGACAAATGTCTGTTTTGGCTGCAGAGAATGGAGCTCAATTGTAGGTCTGAAGAAACATCAAAACAAAAATTCAGAGCTGACATCCAGTGGGCGGATGAGAGGGGAGGGGGCTGACTGTCTACCCAGGCTGCAAGCACTGCACTGCGGCTAAGCTGCTGGCTTAGCTGGGCCTCCTCCTGATGCTCAACACAGAGAGGCTCTTCAAGGAGTGCAAACTCAGAGAAGGTGAATAGGCTCATAGTTGAAGTGACATTTTTTAAAACTCTTCTGGGGTTATAAAGGTTTTTTTTGGCTAGTCAAGTCATTTGAGACGAGTCAAAGTCAAGTTTCCTGTCTCATAGGGCAAATATTAACACCGGTCTTAAATAATTCAAGTCCAAGTCAAGTGTCCAATATGACATAGAAAGCCCCAAGTCAGGATCCAAGTCAATTTCAGCCATTAAGTAAAATCGAAAGTATCTTGGTAACTGTTCAAATCTTTATTCACAAATTGCAAGTTAAGATCATTGTGTTTATGACACAAAAAAAGAAAAAAACAGAGAAAATTACACAAAAACATTTGGATCTTTTCCCTCCAACTCTGTCTTTAATATTATTTCACATATCACAATCAACTTGCTTCCATGCATGGAACAAAATGATGAGCCTTTGCAAGGCTTCCTTGTTGCTGCTTATTTTAAGTGTTTTCCATTGCAAACCATAGACATGTCAGTTAAGTACATAGTATTAAGCTGGTAGCCAGTGCGAGGCCCACTATTGTAAAGTTGTATTTCTTCCTCTCTCAGATGACTAAGTGGTCTAATGCTCTAAAAGTAAAAAAGAAACCGGACTTGAAAATGTAAAGCTGAATCTTGCTACTTTAAGGGCAGTCGCCTGCAGTAGCCCCATTTTAAATTATGTAATAAAGATGAGGGAAATTTACTAACAGAAGGCAACACAATATGATCTCGTAATTTCTCCATGCATTGGGAGGGTAGCTTGGCCAATTTCATCGCACACGTACAAACACATGCAGCAACCATGCACACTCACACACCATTCAGAGGATAATCATCTCTATGGTACAAACATCGTTCAATGAAGTGCAGTTAAGACAGACAGTGTGAAAAGCAAACTGTATATATGTGCTGATAATGGTCGGGAGTGGTGCCGTTTGCATGTATTATCTGCACCTCTCAGACGTGGTAATTGAGCCTCAGTGCTGTTATGAGTCTGGGTGAGAGGCAAATAAATGCATCTCCTCACTGCTAATGCTGAAATCCGATCCTGTCCGCACATATTTACTGTGGGCTGCGTGCTGTCTGTGCCCGTAAGTCTGTGCATTATGCCTGATTCATCAATCGCCTGTTTATCTCGCCGAGTGAGCAAGAAAAAAAGACCTGCAGTAAATCCCCATTATTAGATGAAGTGTGATGAGGCCATGGGGGGAGAGGAGGCAGACAGCATGGTTTTGATACAGCAGCATCCCTCCAGACAGCGGGTGTTGTCTTCTGGGGACGATCATTAGCGGTATCACTCCGAGATGATGTTTTACGGTTTGGTGAGAGTTGATTTACTCTGATCAATGAGGGATCTGACTCTGGCAAGTAGAAACACAGTACATTTGAACAACATTGATGTTATTAGCCTCATGGTTTCTGGACTGTGAGGCCAACAAAGAGTTTACGACAAGCTGCTTCACATAATTCCATGCACAGATGGCTCAGGTTTTAAAACAGCAATCTTGGAGTGTGAAAACAACACTCCCTAAGCCCATAGTGGATATTTCATGCAGTCTTTTAAATTGTCAACAGTCTAAACATACATTATGTTAATTGTTTGCCAAAATCATTATTATTAATTTATTTTAATTTATTTTTGAGCAATGCTATACAAGATGTTTTTTATAGTATAAAAGCATTTTCTACTTATAAACTGTGGACGAAACTCCTTTAATGGAGCAGCCTAGACAGTAAGTCCATTTGGGATAAACAATGAAGAAGTTTTGTTCTGCAGATGCATTTCTGAAAACCTACTCTAAATCACCATCTCTGCTCAAATATGTGCAGATTTACCCAAGAGTAAAGCAATGCACCAGTCACTGCAGAAACATGAAATGCACAAATGAATTCTATCGATAAAACACAGTCTACGTTTTCTGATAATCATATAAACGTTCATATGTTGTTCAAACTGTGCAGACAGATGCTCATACATTTACTAGTTTGAAAAGGATCGCTCTCATCAGGAAATAACAGAATATGATTTATACATAAATAAATTGCAAGATACAAACAAATAAAAAGCTTATGGAGGCAGTTTGATTATTTTATTAAGATTATAAAATTGACCAGTGATACATGTGGCACAAGATTGTAGCAACCCAACAAATTAACAATAAAAAATATTGAGGCAGTCTTATCAAACTTAATACAGTATCTTAGTATTGGAGTATATACAACCACTATCTCTTACTTGCATTTTTCACCTTCTTCGTGTTGGTCAAGGACACACATGAATACTTACAGTGTTAAAAGTGATATCAAATATAATTGTTATTGCCATATGCAATTATTAATTATGCCAACCACAGGCTTCCAAAAGTAATGGCAGTTCTGTCAGTGTTGCTGTAATTTCTTGATCACCATCAGAGACCAATTAAAGACATCAGCCCTGTTTAAAAGGAATTCATTTTTCAGAGTGACATGTTATTAAATATGTGCAGGGCTCCTCAGCTGGATGTTGGCAGTGCAGAGACATAGAGGGATTTAGTAAAGTTTGGTTTTACTTAAATAAAAAGAGAAAATGTTTGAAACTTTAACAAGCGTGTTCTCTGGTATTTGCAAATTGATTGCACCTTTCCAAGGCACATTTTGAGGAGTCTCCCAAGCCTGGTTTAATGAAATTAAGAAGAAGCAATATTCACATTTGCCATGGAGCAAACAGAAGCAGGTCTGTTCCGACGTGAGCAGAGACCTGTTGGGGAACAGCAAACAAACAGAGCAGCTGACAGCACGAAGATTAAACAGTATTCAAACTCAATTCAAGCACCCAGCACCACAATGCCTTACGTTATTTGAGCATATTTTGAATTGTAATGGGTATGAATGTGATGGGTACGTGAACATACAGTACAGTAGGCATAATTTTGGCCATTTAATGGTACATTTGTGTTAAATGGTCTTAATGGTCACATAATTGATTTGTCTAAAGAGTTATTACAGTGAGATAAACTGTCACAAAAGAAAAGGTTAGAACGGTCAATGGAAAAATGTTGAATGGAACATGTTTGGCAGTCATAATTTTTTAGGGATGTCACTATGAATAAATACAGACACAATCACTAGCTTAATATAATAGTATCGTGATGATACAGCATTTTGATATTGATGACAGTCAGAGGTGATAGGAGTACTCAGATCTTGTACTTGAGTAAAAGTAGAAGTACCAGAGTGTAAGAATACTCTGTTACAATGCATTCACAATGTTCCTCAAGTAAAACTACAAAAGTATCAATACCGAAATATACTTCCAAAAATGTTTCAAAAGTAAAGCAGTCATTCTGCAGATTGGGCCATTTCATAATAATATATATGATATGTTTTGATTATAATAATTGATGCATTAAAGTGTTATCAAAGCTGGTAAAGGTGCAGATAGTTTGAATGACTTTGTAAACTGCAGGGTAGCGGAATTTACTCCAGGTGTAACTAAAATCTGATTTAAGTGTTGATTGTATTTCACATCATTAATCCAAATCTACAAAGTAACTAAATGCGTGTAGTAGAGTAGAAGTACACCATTTACCTCTGAATTGCAGTAGGGTAAAGTAAAAAAAAAAAAAAAAGTACAAATACCTCAAAAATGTACTTAAGTACAGTACTTGAGTAACTCTATTCAGATGCTTTAGACCTCTGGTGATAGTAACTGGAAATTAAGATCCTGGTTAGAACTGCCAATATAACCTGGATCTAAAGTTAGAAAACATAGAGAACCACCTGGCCTTTAAAATCATCCCCAAGAGAAAGTTCTCTCTCTCTCTCTCTCTCTCTCTCTCTCTCTCTCTCTCTCTCTCTCTCTCTCTCTCTCTTCAAAGTGCAGTGTGGTGCTTTAGTGCCATCACTTGCCTTCCCCTGATGTCACGTTTGACCTCTTTCTGTTGCCTCTCCTAAAAGGAGGCAAGCACGCGATCTGTGCTGCAGGGAAGGCGGCCTATTATAGCATTTATAATGCATGCATTATCGCATAGGAGTTCATGAGGTCTAATACCGCAGCGCTGGGATAACACATCTTTTTTTTGTTTTACCGTACTTCAGTGTTAAAAGCTTCGCATGCTTGTGAAATGTTTTTTTTTCCCTATAAAACGCTATTGATATTACAGTAAAAATGTCTCTCAATTACTTAAACAAGAAACTAAACAAAATTACATAAATATCAAATGTGACTCAAACACAGCATTGAATCCATCATGTATTTTCCCCAATAAGTCAGAAAAACTGCAACACTTGTTTAATTAATATCTTTAGATGAGCCCAAATATCAATGTGCTAGCTTCAGATTTTGTATTTATTTACTCTTGTTTACTTCACCTGTTTACAATTGCACAGTCCTCAGGTGTATATGAAATTAGCTCTGGGAGATATGCTGTTTAGACAACGAAAGCACACAAACAGCTTTGCAGACACCATTCTGTATGTAATTACTTTTAGAGGTTGCACAAATAACAGATGGAAAGGTGACCTTTTCATAATATTTATTTATGCTTGAAATTTAATCTCTCCCTGTCTGGCCTTTGTATAAGAGAATGAGGGAAAAATGCTGAAATATCGAAAGGAGGCTGTGTTTAACAAAACACGGACAGAGAGGCATAGTGCTTTAATAAATATTATGTGTGTTTAAGAAGAATTTCAAAGATATTTAATGAAAACATTTAATGTAATGTCTCATTAACGGGTCTACCACTCATTTTGCAATCACTAATAACATCTCTGCTTTACATTAAACAAAGTGGTTGGTCTAATGTCCCCCATGTTCTGCTCATTGCTTATCATTTCCAGTCAACTGACCTTGCAAAGCCAGTTTGAAGCCGGCTGGCATGCTAATTTCTCCTGCTCGGAGAGACACGGACCACACTGGGAAAAAATGACACAGTACGTTGGATGAAACTCGTCACTCATGACATTGATACAATCGAACTTGCCACTCAAATTACTTACATTTTCTCCCAATGGGAGTGAGGTCTAATTTAAACATACTCATCAGCTTATCTCTTCTCCGCCTCCGTCTCCTGTCTCCTCCCATCTCCTCGAGAGCTAACTCAAAGCTAATTTGCAATTCTCAGTGGCAAAAGAATTGATGTCTCATCAAGGTGCTAGGTAACAGAATTATGTGAGTAATGAGAGAGTGATGAGAGAGAGAAAAAAAGAGGGGGGCAGAAAACATTTCCATATGAGGAATTGGTTTCTTTTTCTTGATTGTTTTTTTCAGGTAGGAAGTGGGAATTCCGTTATGCAATTCACAGCAGGGATTGAATTCTCTGTTCATGCCTGGATTTCCATCAGAAAATATTTTGCACAATAAGTGGAGAATGTCATTGCTAGAGGGCAGTGTTCAGTTGAATCGGTCTGTTCAATTCTTTTAGATCCCACACCTTTCACATGCCAAGTTTTACGTTTTGGAAAAGATCATAAACAGAATAGCAGTTTTTCCATATATGTGAACTAAAACCCTTTGTTTCTATCCACTTAGTCCTTTGTTGGCATAAACTATACTCAGATTATGCTGGTGTACTTGATAGTGAAAGAATGACAACCTTTCAAGCTAATTTTGTGAGTAAAGGGGCGCTCAGTAGACTCATCTGAGATCACTAAGCACAGAGAAGACATAATGTTGTAGGTGGTATTTTTCCATATAATTTACCTCAGCCTATATTTCCCTTGAGAAAAGTATCTTTTACAGTTATAAGACATTACAAGCATTTTGAGGTCAGTGCATTATAAATTGGAGAAAAAAGTAAAATCCCTGCAGTTTATCCACAAAATACATTTACAGCCAGATGACGACAACTTCTATTTCGATCTATTAATTGTTTAAAATATGAACAACATCTTTTTTAATGTCTTTCTTTTTTGTTAATGAATACAATTTTAGTTGTCAAAAGCTTTATGAATCCATAGTTAACATAATCTCTAACTACACATAAGCTTTACTCTACTATACCGCACCTTACTATGCTATACTTTATAATTGATATAGTTTATAGAATACAAAAATAAAATAATAATTTAACTCAAAGACATACCTATAAATAGTAAAACCGGAGAAACTCTTAATGCTGCAGTGCTCTCTTCATTTTTACCGGAGCTGATAATATACCATACCATACCTTAACATACTATACTATACTTTGCTATCCTTTCCTCAACTCTTTATACTTATGTTGTATATTGTATTATATAGTAGAGCTGTTGCATACCAAAATAAGAAGAATAGATTTTAGCATTAGTGAAACAGGACTTGCAACACTCATCTCACCCTCTTAGTACTAAATGTGTATTATATAAACACATTTAGCAACATTGTTTGGCACAGCAGGGATTCTACAACATGCTGTGAAAAGCTTCTATGGAAATCCATGTCATAGTAGCGTCAGCTCTGCATAGAAAAACACACCAAAGCAAAGACTCAATTAAACTGCAGCACAGGTTGACAGGCCCGCCAATTAGTAAATTGGCGAGCCACAAGCCCCTGTCTGTGTGCCTTCCACCACCTACAGTGAGCCTGAAAAACATGGAGTCATAAAGAAATTGCCCAGTGATCCATTAATAAAACTGACAGCTATGACCAATAGAACAGTCTGACAAACGGTGTGTGTAACAACAATAAAATGTATTTCAATAAATATCATCTCTCATTCCAATATTTTAGATTGTTCTAATTTTGCCCTGAAAGCCAAATATACAGAGAGCTAATGAAGTGAAAAGACATAATGGGGGAGACAGATGTGTAATCAGCAGCGGGGCCGTATGCTGCATGTCATATATTCACTTTAGCGCTGGCACATACTTGGAAAAAATCTAAAACTTCTACAGTTAAGTTGATAATGACATTGTAGGACTAACATGTATTCATTATTGTAACAATTGATAATCAGCAAACATTAGACCACAGCTCTGAGTTTTTTGCACACTTTTGGCTAGTGTATTTTTTATTACCTTCAAAATGTTAATCGAAAATCACTAAATTCCATTTTTTTAGAAGCCAGTATTAACAGCCCTAACTTAACAGCCTAACATCAGTCTTACACAGCGTGCAAATTCAAATCACAAAAGTTAGGTGTGTATGTGTTTGTGTTCGTTGCTCACTTGCATATCTCCTGCTGAGAAGGCATCTGTCTGTAGAAGCCCTCAGGTAATAACAGTTAAAGTCCCCCCCCTGCTGTGCAAAATGAACTCGGTGCCACTCACACACACTCCACACAGACAGGCTGTGCTTATATTGCAAGTTACCACAAGCAGCAGCAACCCAGGGGGTCTCACAAGGTTGTAATTAGGTGAAGGGTGGGCTATCCAAACCCAAATCAACACACCAAATGACTTGAATGAGATTTGACTTGACCCCTCTTTGGACTGGTTCACCTGGAGGATGTACCTGTGCAAGGGGTAATTATTCTTGTGTGGACAGGAGTAAGGGTTAAATGAGGATATCAGCTTCAATTCAAGTCAGGCGCCTGCAGTTCAAAATAACATTCCATTAATGTGTATAGTTGTTTTCAGGGTTTGACAAGATTTGTTTCTAATTCCCCAAAAGTTATAACCTTATCAAGTCATTGAGTTATGTTGCATTATGTTTGTTGTAAATATAGCTTTACATGGACTATTTAAAGTGGATAAGCAGATATGCAAATTCAGTAAGCCCTCCTTCATTTACAAAAAGTAAATCAAGCATGTAATCCATTTATGTAGTGGCATGCAATTCAATTTAAAATAAAGTTCAATATTGATCTTACAGATACATGACTTGCTCCAACTTAACTGAGTGGCCTGCAGCAAGATGTATGGCTCTTCGGGCTTAATGCTAGAGGGGAAACAGACTTTGGCTTTATCCGCGTGGTAATTGCATCATCAATTACATCTGCTAAATGCTTTTTAAGTCACCTGCTGATATGGCCACCATTAACCTCGCTGTGCTTGACCAAGGTGAACGTTACACTGCACAACATGTCAGACAAGCCATCACAAGTCATCAGTGGCTTTTTCCTGATGGACACAAAGACTAACCCTCAATCCAGCAGTTTTTTTCTGCTTGTTAAACTATACCCCAGACCACAACTGGTCAAAGTTTTATCCCAATATGAATGAAACACTTTTTGAATAAAATAAAATTCATTATAGTTCACTTCCTTTTAAGGTTGAAATGCTTTTTTGAATAAAATAAAATTCATTATAGTTCACTTCCTTTTAAGGTTGAAATGCTTTTTTTCAGAAGAAATTTGGTTTGGTCTCGTTAGAAGAAGTGATGTGGCCTGGAATGCATTTGGTGAGTTAATATGCCCTCCATCTCTGTCTCCTGCTGTATGCCTCTGTCTCTGAATCTCTGACTGGCAAATCGATATTGTCTCTAGCCCAGCAGAAGTCAATATGTGTCACTGTGCATTTTCTCTCGATGCATTCATAAGTGTTGCATAGCCATGACTGTGTAAGCACATTCCCACTGCACACCGAGGCCAATCAAATATCAAGACACCTAGTTTTCAAATAAAAGATCTCCAAAGCGGGCCAAATTGCTGGTATTTACCGCCAAGGGTTGTAGTTTATTAGTTTATATCTTTACAATTATGTTTTAGATTTGAACAAAATGACTGTGACATTGAACTCCTGGAATAGGACACGTATTCATTTACAGCACTAAATGAACATAATGTCTCACCAGGGATTTGCAATTTAACCAGTCAATATCAGTCACTTTGTAGTTAGATGCTGTTTATCCAGCTTTTTAATTCAAACCCTGAAATGTCCCACAATACTTTCTGACCTTTGCTTGAGCTTAACTGGCACACCTCTAGAGAAGTATAGTAGCTATATTATTCTCATTCTCATTCACCTTCTCAATAATAATAAGGCAACACTCTAACAGGTAAAGTTGTCTTTTCCATCATTCTTGTATTGTCTACTTGGCTGAAAAAAAGCCAGGATTTTCCCAAATGTTTTTTGGGGTCTGCATATTTAGCTCTTTATGCCTTTTTGGTTCCTGTATAATAATGTGTATGTTGGCTTACGTTATTTGATATTTGTTTATGTTTGAATGTGTGTGTGTGTGTGTGTGTGTGTGTGTGTGTGTGTGTGTGTGTGTGTGTGTGTGTGTGTGTGTGTGTGTGTGTGTATGTGTGTGTGTGTGTGTGTGTGTGTGTGTGTGTGTGTGTGTGTGTGTGTGTGTGTGTGTGTGTGTGTGTGTGTGTGTGTGTGTGAATGCCTGGGGCTGCCTCCTGATTTACCTTTTCACCCTTGCTGTCAAGGCATTGCCTGCTCACACTATTGGCTAAACCTTTAAGCTGGGTTACAGCAAACACAACACGCTATGGGGCTCTGGGACCAGACCTCGTCTCCCAGGAGCCTCAGAGCCAGTGTACATTATCCTTGAAAGCACTTATTTTAGACTTTAATCATGTTCTTGTTGAAAAGATTGTGGCAGGCATCAAATTAGTCAGATGATATCATTCATCTCATAATCAACAATTAAAATCTGATACGAAAGGTTAACTGTGCAGATGCATGACCTACATGTCATATGGTGATTCATTTAACACATTTTGTAGATGTCTTTGTCGTTTTTTTAGTAGCAAAGACCAGCTAGCTAACCATTGAGGGACATCTGCATCAACACTTATTTGTTATAATAACCAATGAGCAATTTCCTTTTGAGCCTTGGCAAAGTTATAAAGAAAGCCATAATTCTTTGTCAATGCAAACAAAGCAGTAGCTGTTTGTTGGTCAAATTTCAAGATCGATTTCCAGTCTGTATAGAGTAATCGTTTTGAATCTTATTTGATTTTTCTGTGAACCGCACATACCAGAGATAACTTAGTATTCAAACAATTAGAACTTCACTGTGAAGTCTTTTTTCTTGAACTGTCTGTGCATGAAGTTACAGCATGTGACTGTTAATAAAGTGTAAAGGCCTGAAAAGTGCATTGGAAAAACGTTCAAGATATATAAATAACACAGTAAATAGAAACGTGTGCATGGCCATGTCAAAGTCTGGGTCCTTGTTGTGGTATTCAAGTAAAATATACATTGCCAACTTTTCTATGATGCTTTTAAACCTAATTTATTTACAATATATATGTTGAAGATGAATGGAACAAAGTTATAATGCAGTTGTTTTTAGAGCAGGTTTCATTCTGTAATTACGATCATGTGATTACATACAGGAAATCGATTAGGCAATACTCGGATAGATGTCATGTTGATCTGTATTTCTATCAGAGGGAGAGAGACAGAGCTTCCTTTGTCTGTAAGCCTCCAGGCCCTACTCTCAACCCAGAATCAATGTTGCTCCACTTAGAAGCAAATTGAAACTGTTTTTCCGTCGAGTCCCCCCCATTTTAATTTTCACCTGAAGGGGTCAGGGAGAGGACACTTTAGTGATGATGAAAGACATTTTCCCATTTTCCCAGCTTGGTCACGCTTTGACACATCATTATCCCATTGACTTAATACATGGTTTATCCTCTATCTCATCCTACCTCCCTAGTCCATCAGCGCCCATCCCTCTGTTGCTTCTCTCTTCCATGTACCTCCATCCCTTTATGCTTTTGCAACGATTCTCCACTACCTTACCAACCACAATGGTGCCTTAGCTTCCCATCTCATAATCCCCTCTCTGCATCACTTTGTCCATCTACCAACTATCAGTTTTTTGGCCATTTCTCCCCCCCCCCCCCCCCAGATTCTCACACCTTTAATGCACACCATCCATCTCGGCTTTGAGTGCCTCTACTTTTATATTATCCTCCTCATTTGTCATTCTCTCCCTGCACCTTCTTTGTTTTTCTCTGCTGCACCCTGCTCCTTCAGTCTTCGCCAGCTGCTTATGGCGCTAAAACCAAAATCAAATCCCAAATTGAGTAAAGAGAGACATTATGAAGGGATGAACGTTGCTTCTGAACTGCACTATAATGGGGGGCTTTGAGGAAATGTTAAGAAAATGAAGAAAAACACAGGAAATAGAGCACATCAATAGTTACAATTCACTGTCTATGTATAAATGGTAGTGACTAAAAATACATAGACTATATCTGTCTGAAGAGTGTCAAAGAAGGTAAAGGGCACCTAGACGACACCTGCTTTATACGAGCAAAAATAGCCCAATGCGGTCCGCGCTGACAAGAGCACTGTTCTTTCGTTTGTGCACTTAAGTGCATAAAACATAGCTCAGAGTGTGTATCCCTCCATTAGAATGTGGAGGGGAAGCGGGGTTGTCAAGTGGGAGGTGTTCATCACTGTTGACTCAGGATGGCTTCAGGAGCAGACATTTGGATAGATACTCCCACATCAAGTTCTTTGAAACTGAAGAAACTACCCTGCACATCACAACTGCTTACTAAGAACAGAGGACACTTTAGTAGATGCAGTGTAACAAAAATAAAATAAGAATTTCAGGAATACTGAACTAGCATTTATTTTTAAATAATCTGCTTATAATGTTATCACACTTCCTGCATATCCAATCGTATCTCAATTAAGAGGTGAGTCTTTCAAAGGAATGCCATTTCCCAAAGTGTGGCAACAACCAGCAGTGCTGTTCCAGCACCAAAGACAGCTACAGCGTGGCATTGCACCTCTTTAAAACAACATCCACTTGATCAGCCTGATGTCCTGTAATAATCATGGTGATGCAGTTTTCAACGTAGTGAGAGAATTTTTAAAAAACTTCATCAGTGTCATTAAGTTTATGATACCATCTCAACTAGGCGTCCTTTAGCATCTGTATGTGACACAATGGTTTTTCCTAAATCCATTGAGTCTCTCAGAAATACAGGGGTAAAATAAACAGACCACAATTCTGTATTGGTTAAAGATAGGAAAAGGTTGAGAAAGATTGAACTGCAACAGAATTACTTATGGTTATGAATAGATTTTGGTCGGCATTGACATCAATGATGAGTCAAATCAGGAAACAAACTTAAGAAGAACTATAATCTGTTATTAACTATTAACCCATAACCCTAACCCCCTCACCAAGTAATTATATGGCTGGAACCTAACTTCTTAAGACAATAGTTTATTTTGAAAGGACATTACACAACCTGGAAACAAAACATTTCAATAAAAACTTAGCATTCACACATTATTAACGTCATCCGTTGACTCTGTACATCCTGTACCGAGCATTAGCAGTTGCTAGCTCAGCACTAAGTCTTTCCTTTATTTCCCATCCATATTTTAATGGAGGGAAGTGATGTGTGGGCGTTGAGCTAGGAAGGGCCATTGTGGAAGCTCTCTGCTCCCACGATAATTAAATCAAGCTTTAAAATGTAAATATACCATAAAACAATATTGAGCTTCACTGGTTTTAATTGATGCTCGTCCTGAATGCTCGATGAGGCTGTTAATTCTGACTGATGGCTCACTACAGCCGCATGATTACTGACAGCAGGCCTTGAGATGGAAACCATCATACTCCTACCCCAAAAACTCAGAAGTGGCCTCCATAAGGAACATTTTAGGATGGTAAAACAAACACACAAACACACCCATTCATACAAACTGGAACATCGCGTGCCAGGTCTTACGTGTATTTAGAGTGTCAGTCAATATCCCCAACCCTCCGTTTATTAAGGACTTTGACCAACCTCAATGCCTTGAAGACTGACAGGGTCCTACTGGATGAAAAAGGCACACTAAAGTTCATGTCATATTGGTAACCAATGCAAGTTCAATTTACAGTGTTTCAGAGCAGCAATGCATTGATTTAATTATGAACTCCCCTGCCAGGCTTTAGAAAATAACATTTGACTGATGGAGGTTTGGAAGGCATATCGAAATCATGACTTTTTCAAGGCAATATTTCTGAATGCAGTTTTCACCGTACTTAAATCCAAAGCATAAATGTAAGGCGAAGTAATTAATATCTGCATCAAATATGTCATGTATCAAATAATATCTTAAAGGCCCCAAAGAATAAAAATGGTAGTAAAGTAATTTATGATTGAGTGATTTATTGAAGACAAGAAAATATCAAAGGGACTGTGATCACTGTTTTAATCATATGTACACTTTGATGCAACCCGATTAAATGCACTTTTCTTTCAAACAGACGATAACATACTACATTCACTGTGTATGTATTTCATTGTGCACTTCTTATCTGTGTGCATGTGTGAAAGTTCAGATGATTTGTTCATGTAGGAAAAAGGCCTTTTCTGGTTAGCCCTCGCTGCTTCAAAAGCCTTTATCAGAAATAAAAGAAACTATATAATACATTTGCTATATTTTATTGTGGAGAACAGTGGAGTGATGTCTTTTGACGGTGCTTTATTATAACCCTGCATCTAGAACACATACTTTCAGTTATTCAAGTAGTGAGAGAAAGCCTATTACATTTACAATGCATTTTGGGTTGTTGATGGTGTGTAGGCATTAGTAAACTCTCCAAGTACCTGTTATAGACTTGCAAGAAAATTGAGAGATTTGTTAAGGCTGAAAACACGCATGAACTTGCCAATAACGGGGGTGATCACTCTTCTCTTCCTTCTCTTCCCCTTCCTTTTCCTCCCCCCTTCCCTCGCCTTTCCTCCTCCACAGTTACAGGCTGACTTTGCTTCCTTTCGTCATCCCTTCTCATCTTGTCCTCTGGCCATCCTCCTTCCATACCCGTTCTCTACATCCTCCTCCTTTCTTATGAGTCCCTCTGCTTCATATTTTCTATACCTATTAAAGTATTCTACAGTATATATCTCTCTTTCTCTTGGTCCATCTCATTTTCACTGACAGTGATGTTTGACATTGATGATAACCATTGTCATCAACCATGCTGCTTCTCTGACTCCTTATTCGGACTCTTTGTTCACATACTGCCTGCAGTCCTGTGTCTTTTATGTAACCATTTTAATAACTACTGGAAAATCAATTGGTAGGTCTGAAAAAAATGAAAGTTTAATTATATTTGTTCTGGTCTCATTGCCACCTGAGTAAGCTCTTCTCCCACGGGAAACCTTCATTACAATAACATGTTCTGATATCTTCAATTACATACTCTGGGGATTATGTATAAAAGCTGCAGAATTTCTGTTAAAACTGCATAATTGCTATTTAAACCTATTCTGCTATTGGTGAGACGAAAGAATATATCTAAACTAGAATGTTCACTTTAATGTGGATGTGTGATTATGAAGATTTAGAAATCGGCAGTTAAAAAAACAAATCCATCATCGCTCATGCATGTGTGAGCCACAAATGACTTGGATTGACTTGACATTTTAAGTTATAAAAAGCCATAACCAAAAAAAGAGGTTGCTGTGTTGCTGACTCTGGCATTTGAAC
Organism: Eleginops maclovinus; assembly: GCF_036324505.1. Taxonomy (NCBI): domain Eukaryota; kingdom Metazoa; phylum Chordata; class Actinopteri; order Perciformes; family Eleginopidae; genus Eleginops; species Eleginops maclovinus. The sequence goes on along the minus strand of NC_086355.1, from coordinate 15,916,818 downwards.
TATTCACTCTGAATCGTGACTTCCCTTGGCTCCGGAAGATAAAGAGCCCTGGTACCCAGATTAGTGTTCGTCTTAACTAATTATCCACCGCTAATTAATGTGAAGAAAAAGCAATCAGAATGGCTACACCTGTCTAATTATATACAAGTCAAACTTTGTGGGGCTGGATCCAAGAAAAGGTGAGTGATGAAAGTCTCAAGGCTGAGCTCCTGTGCTGACAACATGTTTAATTAGATTAAACAGGAAGTAGTTAATTAATTACTGTATCATGGTTGACCGGGGTTAGATTCTTCATGGCCAGAGTTGGTGGGTGCTTTAAAGCCCTGCGGTATTACAACTTTAGGAACATGAACACTTTTAAAATTACATTTACGTGTTAGGAAGACAATGGAGACTTTAATGTTTCTGATTTGAATACTTAAAATAAAGGATTTCATCGACTGTACAGTACATGTTGAAATAGCAACAAAATAGTTGCTTTTGATCAGCTGACTGTTTTTGCCACACCTTCTCTGATGTGCAACGTCACAAACAAATGATGTCCTGTTAGGCCACACAACTATTCAGTGTGCAGAGCTTTGTTTTTACAATAAAAGTGTAGTTTCTCAGTTAATTTTATTGGCCTTTATTGGTCTTGATTCTCATAAAATCAGGTTTTAATTTTTCTCTTGGACGTTCTTCTGGACCTTCTTCTGGACCCTCGGAGAAGGAGAAAATGGTGATGCAGCAGTGTCTTTCAGTCATGTCCTTACCTAACAGACATTACAAGAAACATAAAATATATGACATTATTGAAGAGAAAGTGAGTTATTTAGGAGGTGTGTTTGTGTCTTTAGGAAATGTAGATATATTTTTACATATACTTTTTTTTTTTATTGAGCTGTGTACTACAATCAGATTATCAATGAACAGTTCTTCTGTTTGGTAATCTCACTGCAATAATCACTTTTACAATGTTTTAGCTATCCTTTCTCTATATACTGTATAACTCACCCCAATAACTAGCAGGCAGGTGAGTGGTATACGCCAGGCTCTCAGCTAGCTGCTAGTTGCCTCGATAAACATACTTAATTCAATCTCCACAGAAACATGAAAACCACCAGGCTGTTGGTTTTGGTTAGTTGTCACTGTTGCAACAAGCATATGGTTTCTTCCAGGACCCCTCTGACGCGCAGAAACTCCGTTACCTCCTTCAATGTTCCGTACTGCACTATGACAATAATGCCAAAAACTAATCAGGGTTCAAGTAATGCCCACAAGAAATACATGTGAAAACATACACACGCGCAGGAAGATAGATCAGATCCGCTGATTAATCCACCTGCTACTTCCCGGTCTATGAGTTGAGAACCAAGGTGTAAGTTTGGTCAGCCTGAGTCCTCCCGCTCTCTCCTTCAGTCTCTTTTTGGTCGCGGTGACTGGACTGACAAACATGTTGTAGTAACAGCTGATACAGTAAACACATGACAGTGAAGTTGGGCCACTACAGGTACCCGTACTTCTGACATTTTTTTCCCCCCCAAAACATATTGTTTTTAGTTCTGAGAAAAAAAGTCAGAATTCTGTGTTTTTTCTCAGAACAAAAAAAAAAGTTTCACATCCCCAAAATATCTCTTTCATGTTGCCCTAATCCTCTTCCGTACTTGCGCGCAGTGGTGTCTTTTTCTTTTGCTTTTCTCCGAGCCTGCAGCTTTCCATTGCAAATCTGTTGCTGCAGCCCTCTTAACCAATAGTAAACAGTCTTACTGAGTTACTATTCTACCTGTACAATTGTTTCTGTGGTGCTGAAATGTTTTGCGATGTTGTTGAATTCTTAAAAACAAAACACCACATTTTGGGTTAAAATGTGTCATGACGTGTATTAGGCCTACTGAGAATTGTAACGGGTATTACATTGCCCAAATTTCACAAGTAATGTGTTATATTACTGCGTTTCAGCAAAAAGTAATACATTACTGTAACTCCGTTGCTTTTGTAACGCGTTACACCCAACACTGATTAGGAGTAATGATAACACCTTCCAAGAACTCTATATAAGTACTGGCCTGCTTTACCATACAACTCAAATACATTGTCACCCATTTAGCATGTACTGTAGTGTGATTATAGCTTTTAGAAGAAAGAGCGTGCTGCTGAGTCAAAAAGTAACAACTGTGACCACTTGAATGCAAAATCTTTTCCAACTACTTAATCCCCAAGCTGCTTTGCACTTACACATTTTTTTTTGTATATACTTTAGTCATCCCAATCACATGCTGATGTGTTTTTGTCTCACCCTCCAGGCTACAAAAGTGAGCCTCCAAATAACTATTTTTGGTTTAAAAACCCAAGGCGGCTTAGGCAATAAATAGCTAGAACCCTGCTCTGTCCATCATCGGTGCGGTCCATAGGGAACCTGGAGCGGTGGACTTGTATCCCATTAGGACTTAAGTTGGCATATTTAGGCATTTTAAGAGCTGCTGCCTGGGGGCCACTGATAGAGTGGCTCCTGTGCTGTAAAGGAGCTGATTGAAATCAATTGGAAATCAACCCCTCTCCACCTCTCTGTTCGCTCTTCAGCAAGTCAGACTCCAGACGGTGCTGCCATTTACATCTCTCTTTATTTTGATTTACTGGCACATGGACAATTGGCACAGAAGAGGGAGAAGTAAGCACTCTGCTTTATGAGAAGGCCAAAAGAATAGAGACCTTACTCTTCAGCTGTGGATGTCCAGGTTCACAAATAGGTTTGGTTTTTGGCAACAATCTGCAGGCTGTGTAATATTATATATTATTATTAAAGTATGTTGAATTATATTTGAAAGGAGTTTTTAATTTATTAAAAACTAAAAAAAATAATAATAATGGGCGGGGGGGACTATAGGGGAAATTCATTTTTTTAAATATATATATATTTATTATCTTTATTGGCATATGTTTATCTTTATTTGGTAATTTTTTGATTCATTCATTTAAATTGTATTTTGGCAAGTGTTTGTCACAAAGTATTAAGAAAGCTTCAGGTTCCTTGGTAGCCCAATTTACAAAAAGGCCCAACAATAGCTTTATTAGTATGAGCTTTAATTTGAATTTTGAACAGCCATAACAGACAAAACAAATATATAAGGTTTTTAATATCTTGGTTACATTTTTAAATATTACAACATAAACTTTTTAACAGCGGTTTGAAAAACAAAATGGAGCCTATTCCTTATTTATTTTACCATTATCCCCTAGATATATTTGCATAGCTCATATGTGATTGTGAATGCAACCAAACAGTGCTCTAATCGCTTCAGATATCATTTAATGTTGTTTTAGATCTAATTTATACCAAGACTTTGATAAGTTATTTACGCTCTTATAACATTGGTTCAGCCATAAAGTGCAGTGGTTATTCCACCTCTGCTTGTCAATATGGCAGAGCAGGACCATGCAAGCATCAGCAGCAGACACAATAGACTGCTCCTGGCTGTGCCTGTCCCCCCCCAACTCCCCCACTTTCTCCCTTCACATGTTGTCAGTGTGTTCGGAGTGTGTTTGTTTGGCGTTGTTTTGATCGCCAATGCTTGTGTGTTTGGGCTGTGCTGGCTGGGCGGCGAGCGTGCCCGGTGCAGAGCTGATGGCGTGCCAAGTGCTCCCTGCGGGCCGGCCGTGTCTTCCACTCTGCTCAGCCACCGTGAACGCCGAGCCGACAGACTGCTGCAGGGGGAACACCACTTCCTCTTTCCTTCTCTTTCTCTCTACACACAGAGAGAGGCTGCAAGCTCCCCCCACATCAGCTTTCTTCCTTCCAACCCCCCTCTATCTCCCACCTTTCCACTTCTCTTCTTACCTTTTTTTCTACCACTTTTCCAGTCTTCTGCTCCTTTCAGAGTCCTCAAGAGACACATTTTTTTGTACAGTGAGATTTGAAAATCAATTTGAATATTTTCATTTTGTTTGTTAAAATCGTTCTTGTACAGCAATTTAGAGTAACTCAAGTGACACGAGTGTTAGATAATGAATGTACAACCATTGAAAATTACTTCAGGTGCATTGTCTTTCCAGACAGGAATTTATTTTCCCATTCCGTTCCAGTCAGCCACCCTGCAAACTATTTTGAATGATTACAGTAAATGTATCAACCCCATAACCCATATCTATTTTAGTAGTGGCTTGAGTTAGTTATTTTTCGGCATATCGGCTATCTGTAAGAGCAGTCTTGCTGGAGTTCTATTTTGTCCCTATTTATCTCATGGCACCAAAGACATAAGGTCCCACTGGGTTTACCTTGAAAACCCCTGATTGGGCTCTGAACTGCAGTACCTACTGTTCACTAACATTTAGCTCTAATTACCAGGCTCATTAAAGCATCGAATTAGCAGCAAAATTCTTTCTGCCTCCTCTCTGTGCTTAATCGTTAAGCAAATGGAGCGTCACAAGTTTGAAGTGATTACTATTGAGATGTAAGTACCACGGCCCTATGAAATGTCACTCGGCTGCCTTAAAAAAAAGGAAAGTGAAAGAGAGGAAGGACTTGAAGCAATTTACCTCCACTTGGTGTGGAAAGCTGTTTGGAGTGCACAGAGAGAGGTCAGCTCTAGCTTCAAACATCACACGGCTATTATTTTAGTGCTGCACGCTGTGAAAAACCGACTCTCCAGAAGGTCAACAACATTTACATCCAGAAAAAGAATGCTGACAGCTGCTTACCTGTCCAGCTCATGCAAAACTTTCTAGCATTTAGATCACTCACACTATAGCCCCCCCCCCCCCCCCCCCCCCACACACACACACACACACACAGTATTGTCACTGTTGTCTGTAGGTTTGCGTATCGACTCATGCATACCTTAGATTCTATGCACACGAGAAAACCCAAACACACAAAGTGCTTGGTATTCAGGAGGTCAAGATTAAACGACTCTTTCATTGGTTGATCCTCACAACCTTGAATAGGTAATGTCAGTTTAATTGATTGGTTGATACATCTGAGAGAATATATAGACTGCATTGATCAGGGATGAATAATTCTGACATGGAGATAAACACATGTTCACACTGCGGGACTTGCATGTGTACCACCGTGTCCTAACGTACAGAAATTGGCCATAACAAATTTGCAATGGAGACAAATGCGTGTGATCTCAAGTGGTGCAGAACAATACTCCTGTTGAAACATATCAAACAATGCCAAAGTCTGTTAATTCATGTATGATTGATTGTAATTTGAATTATTTGCTGCAACAAGGACTCTTTATGGCCAAATCAGTCGGCTGATGTAATATCACATGCTACATTGCAAGCCATGTCTGTGTTGTTTGTCTATCACAATGGCTCATTGCTGCATAGGTGCCATTTCTATCTGATTCAGAATAAAATGATTGATCCCCAGGGAATTGTGTTACAATACAATCGTAGACTTTATTGTAAAATGTAAGTTATTGTAATGATTTATGAGAAAAATATGAAATAGAAGGAATTTATTTTAAAATGTGTGCATTTTACTAAGCTTTCAAAATAGAAAAAAATAATAATATCTAAAATAAGTATTTAACAATATTTCACAGTACTGTAAATTATAATAATTCTGAAAATAAAATCTATGATTAAGTGTTTAAAATGCTAGAATAGTTTAAATAGCGATGTCAATTGAAATGCGCAGTATAAAACGCACACTATAAAACAAAATTAAAGGAACTAAAAGTATTGCACCATTGAATTATTGTACACATCAAAATGACAATGTCATTATTGCACAGTTTAAATAAAATCAATATAAGCAGTTTTTTCATCTAATAATAATTTTAAAAGTATTATTTTCTACCTGACATAACTATTAAATTGATTCATTTATCTATTTATTTTTTTTATTTATTAAGTAAGTCTGTTACTCACAGAGAACATTGTATTACATGTTACACAAGTATTTTATCTGGTGCAAAAATCCAACCTGCCTCTTAGTCATCTTGGAGGTGTCAGTGACATCCTTGTGCGGGCTTTTAAAAGAATGAATAATGAACAAAAGTAAAATCATTAACAAAGTAAACCAGGAGAATAGGATTTTAAGCACACTGAAAAGTTAGAAGTTAGTTCCTTGGTGCAGAGCACAGGGTTAGAGATTACTGAAAAGCAGCAGGAGAGAGAGTTAATGCGGTGTATCGCTTTCCGAAAGACCCGCTCCTGTTACAAGCCACTCATCTCCAACAAAGTCTCCCATGACTCTTTCTACCTCCACACTTTTATTTCTATCTGTCTCTGTGGGTCTCACCTCTCTCCATTTCATGGCTGTTTCCTTCCTCTATTTGCTTGACAAGACAATGGATAATAACCCTCGAATAGCACAGAGACCGGCAAATGAGAGTAATCAAGCTGTCTTGTCCTGGTGGCGTTCAGGTTCACTCATCAAACCCTAATTATCACCCTGGAAACCAATGTTCCGCTTTAATTGTTCTGATGAATGAAATATTACAGAGAGGAGTCGGGCTGCAGCCGAGCGGAATAACAGCTTTTAGTCATAAAACACAGCAGAGTAGGAGGAGGAGGAGGAGTGAAGGTGACTCAGGAGAGAACGAGACTTAGTGTGAGAGAGCTGGAAAAAATAATGGATAAATAGAGTTCAGCATGACAGATGTGAGAAAAGAAGAGGAGGGAAGCCGGGGAAAATGAATGATATTTGAGACACACTGGAGAAATGACAACAACAACGTTCAGGGAGGCAAGCAAATGATTCAGGCTGAGGATGTTTAAGTGTGGTCTAATTGCTTCAAGATAGCACGCAAGGAGGTGTCTGGCCGGTAATCGAGACAGATTGCACCCAGAGGTTTTTCACATGGCTCCCAGCTGAGTTGCTCCAATATAAAAAAAGCACAGAATTGTTGGGCCCACATTCCCGTAAACCGTTACAATCCCTTATGGCTCCCTGTTGGCAGAAAAACATGTGCAATGAAATCCCAAATACTGTACATAAGAGGCATACGTCGTCAATTAGAAATAAACAGATCTCTTCATTGTCAGAGAATCAGGTGTTGCACTTACAGTTATTTTTTTCTTTTGATTTGAAGACGTCAAATGCAAAACAAACCTCCAGATAATAAACCACGACGCGTGAAATGAGACGGTTGCACAAAACATCTGCCGAACCCATCGTCTTTGTACATTTTAAATGATTCCTTAAGGCTGTCAAATGAATGCATCCTCTCCGTTCTCATGCACACACACACACACACACACACACACACACACACACACACACACACACACACACACACACACACACACACACACACACACACACACACACACACACACACACACACACACACACACACACACACACACACACACACACACATAAATACAAGTATATGCGCTGGCTCATGCTCCTGACTACATTTGCAAACTCCTACAAAAGTTTTCTGCTACCTGAATTTGTACCAAGACACCTTGCTGTAATACAGTGGTGAACAGGGGAGCACACTGTTATCAATAATAGAGAGGATGGGACATATCAGCGGGGGTTAGTAGCATTATTGATACCAGTTCCTCGCCACCCCCCAGTTGTTCCCTGTGCAGAAACAGCAGGGTAGGAGCCATAGGGAGAACAGAGGGAGACGGCTGACAGAACCAGAATAGCAGGAGTCTGGCCTAACACACACACACACACACACACACACACACACACACACACACACACACACACACACACACACACACACACACACACACACACACACACACACACACACACACACTATCCCAGGTCTGTCTACATAAACACATGCAGGTGTACAAAACACATATTTCCATACGTCTTCGTGCTTCTCATTTCACGATGATTGATGATTGACTTTGCCAACCTTTAGATGGATGTACAGATGGGGAGTTGAATGGTATGTGTGTGTGTGTGTGTGTGTGTGTGTGTGTGTGTGTGTGTGTGTGTGTGTGTGTGTGTGATGATGTGATGGAATTTGGAGGATTTCAATTAGAAAAGGGGATATGAGAGGAATGTAAAAAGCAAATGCGTCTTAACAGCAGATGTGCACAATGAATAAACATGTTGGCTGTGTTCTTATACAATGTATAATGTATGTACAGCAGGCCTACATGTCGGTATCAAAACACAGATACAAAGGACAGCTATTTATTACTATGACATAAAAAGCATGAACACGTTTCCTGTAATGGACATAAAGTCACTGTCTCAGCACTTCATCATCACCTATAAATGTCTATAACAGAATGTACTAATTACCTCCAATTACACTTTATGAAGATGAATATCATGTAAAACCATCCCAGATACTGGTCTGAAACATCATTGGTGTTAGATGAACCTCAAAGAAATTTAAATAAGAATGTTAAATCATTTCATACCACAGCATGAGTGGTTAAAGTGCAGCTGGAGAGTCAACTTTGGCCCTATGAGAAGTTTTCCGACTTAATGGAACAGCGTTGAGCTAAGATACTTTGCCCAATGCGTGACTGGCCTCCCTAAACACCTTTTTCGAAGGTAAATCATAGAGCAGATGTAACTAGTCCTGTAAAACTATTCTTTATAGTACATTATTCATCTCTCATAAATACATAATGGTCTTAGCTATACTGACATGTGTACCAGGACACACGCACATATGTATTTTTATATCCAGTAATCCAGTAATGATAACCAAAGTACCTGCTCACTGAAAGCTTTCCAGTCTAACCACATAATCTTCTGCTTGTAAAAAAATCCTTTATTCAGAGACACATTTGTGAGCCTTGGATTTCTTAACAATTTAAAATGCATTTATTTTCAGTATGTGCTTATTGAGAATCTACCCGTAGATAACTGACACTGA